>NC_048899.1:27676055-27748874 GCF_011077185.1 Oxyura jamaicensis | reverse complement strand
TTTTTTTTTTTTTTTTTTTTTTTTTTTTTTTTTTTTTTTTTTTCCTTAAAGGAGTCAGAATGAAAACAGATGGGAATATTCAACATCAAAGAATTTGGAGAAGGGATCCTTAACCTGCTATATCACTATCTGGGGAACTGATGAACAACCTTGGGCAAGCTGTTCTTTCTTTCCTTTGCCTCTTTCTTTACTCTCATTTGCTGTTTTGTCTCTGTTCTGCAAATCCTTTTAAATATTTTTTTAAAAAGGTCATTTTAAAAAGTAGGGTAGGGTTTTCCATAGCAAGGTTATAACAACTGTTAAATATATTTTCTGATCTAAAAGGAGCCAAGGAATTATGATTTGAAAGTCTCAGAAATGCAGATCTTGCCTTACGTCTCTGAGTGCCCTCCACTGAAAAAATTATAGAACGAGGTGTAATGCTCCGTCAGTTGTTTTCAGCATCCATTCAGGATAGGAGATGAAGTTAAGTATGTGTTTCTGAATTAAGTTTCAGATCAGGTTTTAATTCTCAGTTTAATCACGGACTTTTTGCAGTACAGAGCCTCAGATGACCAATGTTAATCTAGGTTATGATGCTGTCCCATGTTCGAGGGATGTTACTGTATCCAGGCTCTACTGTTTATAGGTAGTTAAAATCAGATGAGTCATATTCATTTTGTAGACATGGTAAGTATACCAATGTGGTAAGGTCCTTTCTTCAGAGAACAATTTCCTGGTCAAATGGAAACCTGAAAAGTAGTTTTAAATAGAAATCCAAATAGAATCATTTTGAAAAGTTAAAAAAAAAAAAAAAAAAAAAAAGTTTAACCTGCTTGTTTCCTTCTCATATTTTCCATACAGAAAGTGGCTTCAAAAATTTCTTAATTCAAAAAATGGCCTATGTATTAGAAAAAATCACTGTCCATCATTAAGTAAACTGTCCTGTCTTTTGCAGTTACCAAGTTCCTGCCTTCCCTCCTCTGTCCCAGTTCAATATGTGGTCATTTGCATTGAGTATGTATGATGCAGACAGCTCATGTTAATTTTTTTTAGGTCTTCATTTAGGTCATTGTCTTCCTCTTCAACATTATTATTGTTTATCAAAATGAGCAGTACTAACTGGAAGTGTTTTTTCCGCCCTTTTCAGGGAAACAATGGATAACTTGATCCTGCTATTCATTCCTGATTCCTTATTTTTATTTTTTACATTTAGAAAAGTTTAACCTCTGTAATCAATGTTTCCAGATAGACTGTGAGGGGATATGGGCAGAAAACAAGAATGTGTTACAAGAGCTGATTTCCATCATTAGCTGAGGTGGTATTGGACTTACTTGTATCTTCTGTCTCAATTATCGCAAATATAAAATCCAGTCAGAAGCTGTGATCGTATATTCTCTTCTCCATTTAATCAAAACCTCTCTGTTTCTTTTAAATTACCTGGATTACAAGATGTCAGGCAGAACTTTTCTGCTTTGCACTGCCTTAGGGCAGGCGAAGGCTTCAGGCAGTGTCCCTGAGATCTATTTGTCATGGGCTGATGTGTCCAAATCTACCAGTCTCTTGCTATGATAAACACATGGGTCATTTACATGCAAAAACCAATCTGGTTCTCATGTTGAATCCTTTGAAGAAGTGTCTAAGTTTCATTTTCTGAAAAACAGAAACTCCTCTCTCACTGCCCCTTCTGCCTCTAGCTTGTTGGTAGGCTACAGATTACTTGTCTTTAACTATAGTGTGAACTATGACAGCAAAAACATAAATGCGTATTACTTAAATCCCGTTTGCATTAAGCCAACAACAAAGTGTTGACAACATTAAAGAAGGAGAGAAACAGAGTGGCAGAACTTAAAAAATAAAAATTATCATTAGAATCCAATTAGCATGCCATTCGCTTATTTCTTTATGGACTCTCAGAAGGAAACATTTATGTATTTATGTCATAACAGCATCACTTTTTTTCCTTCTTCTTTGTCATAAATCAAGATCCAAAGAAATTTCTCATGAAACTTAGCTGTTGAGCTAACTCTTGCTTTAAAATTGAACTACCTGCACATCATTGGCAATTTGGAGAGTATTCCAAGGAAATATCATGCTGAATGCTAATTCTGTATTTATCCCTTGGTGTTTGATGTTGGTGACAACACTGTGGTAGGTACAATGTTAGGCTGACTTGACTCAGCTGTTACATTCCTGTGGTTTAGGGGAGCCTTCACTGGAAGGACAGGAGCACACTGATTCTGCTTTATGTGAATGTCTGCATCTCCTGGCAGTGGTTGGCATCAGGACTGAGACCAACTGAGGTTTGATTTTAAATAGTGGTGGCACATTATGGTTAGAAGCCAAGTAAATGGTTCTGCAGGATCAAAATCCAATTTTTCTACCCAGTGGTGTGGGAGGACTGCCAAATATGGACATATGTTCCCTTTTTACTTCAAACATTTAGAATGGGGAAAGGGAACTGAAGTGACAAAATCAGATCAAGGCTGGTCTTTATATTGAAGATTCACTGAGACACATGAATTCATTTTTCTTCTTAAAAAAAAAAAAAAAAAAAAAAAAAAAGTAAACTAAAGTTTCTTTGGGGACTGCCAATGTAAATGCAAGAAAAGAGGTTATAGACAAATGCAATTATAGGAAAATCCAAGTAAAAAGCATGACAGAATTGAGCAGTGGCCTCAGGAACTCAGGGTTGTAACATCTTCACACCTCCATAAATTTTGTTTATTTATGTATTTGGCAAAGGAAATTTTCTTTAAAAATGTACACAGAGAGAAAAAGTAATTTTTAAGATCCCTTTTTTAAATAACAACCCTGCCACATATTAGCTCAAAAAAGCTTAACTCAGCTAGCTCCACTATTGATGGTGATCCCATGATGCTGAGCAAATCACTGAGCTTCATTTGCCTCTGTTTCAGCTTGCGCCAGCAATCTGTTCTGGATAATTCTAAGATTTGCCCCTCTTTGAAAGTCTGTCTTTCACTACACTATATGTCTGTTCAGTATATAGGATGACTGCCTCCCAGTCCTTTGCTGTCACTGTAATGCTAATAATAAAAATAATAAATCATATTAAGAACAATGGGTAGCAAAAGTAAGATTAAATTTTTAGAAACTACAGTGCCACATTCTGAACTGCTGATATTAAACTGGATTTTGAAATACAGAAATCAAGACAGTGGTATTGGTTCCAACAAAGCTGCACCAGTTTATATTATATAATACGTAAGCTTACTCACTTAAAAAATCTTGAACATATGGCTTTTGCAGCTATGATTTTTTTTTCCTCATTTTTACCCTGAAGAACAGGAAGAAAACTGACTGTCTACCAGGAGATCTAACATATTAAATTAGATCACCGACCAAATATATTAGATAAACATCTGTGCTCCCAGAAGAGGCTTGCTTACTGGCAGTAATACAACCTGACAGCTTTAGGATCAATCATCTTATTAAAACTTTATTCTTCTCTCTCACTCTCTCTTCCTTGAAGGAACTTGGCAAAGTTTATTTGTTTATTTGTCTGTTTTTCTATTTCAGAATTTCTCTCACTAATACTTCCATAATAAACAGATTTGCCTCAAGTAGCTTACATTAAGCTGGGACACAATAACGAATAAATATTTGGAATAAATAATACATAATGTCTAAGTCTGATAATTATACTAATGATGATTGACATCCTCCTAACACCTTCCAACCCCAAGTCCCAATGCACTTCATTGAATGACTACAGATTTTGGGGGCTGGAGTGGAGACGGAGAAAGATCCTGAGCTGAACTAAGCTGTCAAAGCCTCTCTGGTGTTGCTTCTTCCTGTTTACCTTGAATTAAGTCTGCTTTTCCTCACAAGGATTTTCATTATTGGCTATAAAATAGGATGATATTCAGTATAAAGTAGGAAAATTTGGCTCCCTAACAATATTTTTTATGTTGGTGGCTCACTGGGTAAAGAGATGTAAAATACCAATACTTGGGAGAGTTAGTAGGGTGGTAGGAGTATGCACTGCCTCTTGGAATAGTCTATGCCATGGTGATCCTCGTTTGCTGCAAAGATGGAGGCAAACAGGGAACTAACAGATAGCAGGATAGGGAAAACAGCAGGCCATGAGGTGATGATCCTTGTGTACATCCCATTTTTTTTTCTATGCTGAAGAACAAGGGGTTGCCAACAAAAAATCAAAAGAAAATAAAATAGGTCTTAAAGGATGTTTACACACCAGGAATGAGTATGAGCTCTGGCATGTTAATGAAGAAGTGTTGTACTGTTCAGCCTCATGATCCTTCACAAATGGAGCAGTTCTTCTCATTGATGGCAGTGGTCATGGAAGACAGGATTCAAAACTTGGTCTTTCCAAATCAGTTCTCCCTGGATGTTCTCCAAATCCAACATGAAGATGAGGAATAAAAGGATGAAAGAGTTGCAAACTCCTCTATGCAGAGGATTCAATTTCATATAGAACAGCATTGGAATCAAGCTAGTAGCTTTTGGTGAGTGAGAGTGGGGTGCTTTGGAGGACATTTCCAAAAGCAGTGGTCCATCTTTCTGCAAGAGTATCATTTTGAGCTCTAGCAGAGAGTGAAAAGCTGCTTCAATTTCCCTTTGAGTAGTGCCTGCTTCCAGGCCACTTCACTCCAACACTCACCCACCATGAAAAATTTAGTGTACCAGAACCTTGGTGTGCCACCTTTTGACATAAAGCTCCTTCACTGTATTTTTGTTTTGGTTTGTTGGTGGTAGTTGGCTGTTTTTTATTTCTGCTGGAAGCTGTTACGAGTTAACACATTCCGTATTAAGCTGGTATGTGCTATAGTGGCTAATGGTCAAAATAGCACCTGGACATCCCTTTCACAGTGGCCTGTTCAGTGCTTCAGTTTGTGGAGCTTCTACAAGTGCCATGGAAAGGACTATGCCATAGGTGGAAGGGACATTACAACTATTTTAAAAGTCAGCTTTGTCCTAGATCAAATACCAATGAAAGCTCAAAAGCCCCCAGGTACTAACTATACAGAGCTGACACTGAACTTGTGTGCTCTGGAGCAGATTTATAGAAGAGGAGTACAGCAGGGACTTATTCAGGGAGGTACATAGATTTATCCACAGGGTCATAGCCTTTGATGAGCCATATACGTCCTCCATTTCATAAATGTTTCAGTGGGACTATTCACAAGAGGAAAGATAATACAATGATTTGCCTATATAAGCATGGCAGACAGAAATGCAATGTGCAGCTGGAGAGTGATAAGGGAGATTGATTTCTTTTTCATATTTCTTTTCACTTTATTTCTCTGGCATGGCAGCTGTAGTTTTGTTCATCAGTATCTTGCCTTCTTCCCCTATACAGGGGCAAATTTTCCAACAAGCTCAAGCCTGCTGCAAGTTGGTATATTGAATAATCTGCCTCAGAGAACTGACTTTTCATGAAAATTGCTTTGTTGTTGAAGTTGTTTGAGTATTTTCCATTTTTTCCTATACTCTTCACCAAGCTGTAAAACCAAGAGCACTGCTCTGTCAAACAACTGTCCTGATCAGCTGGTAAATTGGAGGGAGACTGTCACCCAAAGCAGGTTGTTTTTCTGGCTGGCTCTCATTGTTGTTCTACATAAGGTATTAAACACTTAACCACCCGCAAGATTTCTGTGCAATCTCTGCTTGTGTTTAGGCTGCAGATGAAGCAATGTCAACACAAGCATGATAAATTGGAGGCTTTTTCCACAAAGCACTAGCACACACACAAACAAACACTTCATTAGCAAGATGATAATCAAAACAAAACCCACAGCAGTCCCCACGAACGTGTCGGTAAATTGCTTCAGGGTGAGAAAACACCCAGCACATCATCTTCAGGCTATCAGGAAGGCTCTGGTGGGCTGGGAGCAGGGAGCCTATGCCCCTGCGAGAGGAGGCTGCGGGGTTGAAGCCCTCCCCTCACCCAAGGGCCTGGTCCTGCTGGCCTATTTCTGGCTGCTTCTGGGGTCCCACAGCTCTCTAGGATCTGGTGGTTTGCCTGAAAACCGGTCCTATGAAATTACTCAAGAGGAAGCTGCTTGTGTTAAGGCATTCTGCCACATGTGACCCCTCCAATTGAACTGCAGGCTTTGAAAATCCACCATAAGGACTGATGGCCCTAGGAGAGAAGGGAAACATTTGGGATCTCTAGGGTGTGAGAAACAATTGAAAATAAATTTAATGTTGTTTATCTTTCTGCAATCAATTTGAAGAGAAGGGCTTATGAACTATTCACACACTCCATTAGGAAATACTTTGCTTTCCTATGATTCTTTTTCTTCTAACTTTTGACTATAATGTTACCTGATTCAGTATTTTGCACCACCCCAATTTGTGTTGTTGAGTACTACAGAAAGAGAAGCACCTACAGGGTTCAGCTGTTTTCTTTTTGTTTTCTTCACTTTTGTATTTATTCAGCTGCCTTACCTTTGTTAAAGGCAAGGCAAAGTAATTGCCTTAAAAAAAGCCTGAGGTGGATTACAATGCATCTTGATTTTTTGAATATGCATTTTTATGTAAGCTTTTTCTGAGAGTATAAACCAAATGATTGTGAATCTAAAGAAAATAAAATACAGGAAAAGAGAGCAAAAACAGCTATAAGGCTCATTCATAAAGTAGAATTTGGAAACTGAAAGTGGTGGAGGGAAAACCATCAAGGAGCATATATTTGAAAAAGGAAATCAAAAGAGGAAAAAACAAATGATATGTTAAACCTCATGAGATAAAAATAACAGTATTGCTAGGTTGTAAGTAGATTTATTTGGGGGGAATTTTGGAAGGATTGAGGCTGGACTGTGTGATAAATAATTTTATCTGTTTTATCAGATAACTGTTTAATATGCTAGCTTTGGACAGCCTCATGTTTGTGTTTTCTAAAATCCAAGCGTGGGCTGCCTTCACTCATCCTTATCATTTGCAGATTCAAAGGATTTTATTAGGATAATTCAGTGAAACTAAAAACATACAATTCTTTCCAAATTTTTTCCAAAATTTTTCTTCATAAGAACTTGAATAAATTTGTCACCACTAACAAGTTTAAATGCTTTATGTGACACATTATTTCAGAACCAATGTAGCAACATAGGAATATTGTGTTTTCTGTAAGGATATTCCACATGCAATTGTATTCATGCAGAAACTCTCCTTCCCATCTGTAGTATGGCTGGCTATTTAAATTGGGTAAAGAGTTACAGTTGTGTGTTGTTACTTTCTTCCTTTTTTCCTCCTTCTGTAGCTGTATTATGAGGATCTGTTGCTTTCTGTCTGCTTTTACCTAGTGAGTATTCTGCTTTATTGTATGTTTGGCTTCATTTATCTTCATGGTGGAAATAAATGGAATATGTTAGCTTACATTTGTTATGTTAGGCTTGAAGTCTAAATCTTTTATTTAGAGTGAGGAAAAAATATTTTTAAATAAAGCTTATACTAGCTTTTTTAAATATATATATATGTATGTATGTATATATGCATGTATATGGCTTGAAATACTTTCTTTGTATTTTTAAGCTTTGGATACTCTGAAGATGTCTTTTATACTAGGGGATCCTGCATGCTGCCCCTTTACTCTTTCCTGAGCTAGATATTATTTATTTTTCCCAATTCTTTTTGTCTTTTTCTTTAACTCAGGTTCACAAAAGTTTGTGCATCACATTGCTCATGTCTCTTTCTATCTCTTTATACTTCTTTCTTATGTCTATTTGTTTTTATATATACATAATCCTGTGCCATGGATGGGACTCAACTTCTGAGAACTTCTCAGTTCTTAGTTGTGAATACTTCTCAGGTAGTTTTCCTTCTTTCATTATACTTTCCTGAATAGTATCAGGGTTGCCTGAGAAGCGATCTCACTTTTCTTTCCTATAGAAGTGACTCACGGAAAACTGACTCCACAATCAGTAAGATTGTAAAGTAGGTATGTTTATTCAGTGCTGGGCAGCACAGGGGGTAGTCCCACCAAAGTCGTGCGCAACAATTCGCTCGCGTGCATTCTCTTTTATCCCTTAAAATATTACATATGCATTGTTTCGCAACACATCTATACATATTCATTTCCTAGCTCCGCCTAGCCCTGCTTTGTATGCTAATTATCTTATCAGTCCTTCTGCACTTGCGTAGTATTCTCTGGTGGTCATCAGGTGGTCGTTGGGATGAAGTAAGACATCTTCCTCAGAGTTGAACTTTTAACCTCATCTCCCTGCGCGTGCTCCCTGAGCCCTTGGTCACAATCTGAGCCATAAGGTTGGTTTTGTCCTGTTCATGGGGTCCGAGGGGGCTCCTGTTATCCTGAGGCCTTGCACGTGTATCTTATCCTTTGTAAACAGTCCTCCTTATCTTTGAGCCCTTGCTCACAGTCCGAACAATAAGGTTACATTGATCTGGTTCTTGGAGCCCCAGGGGCTCATCAGGAGGCCTAGGCTCAGCATAGGCCCAGTACATCGCAAATGTAGCACATATTAAACAATCAGTGTTGTCTATATATTTATTCTTAATCAGTCACTCTCTAATTTCTAATCCCATGTTTCAGAAGTATTTGGAAGAGTAATGTGGGTTTCTCATAAGTTAATAAATTACGTAACTTCAATGAATTGTAGAAAGCAAAGAAATTATCAAATCAAAAGTACCATTTTTGTACCACTTTGTTTCTTGTTTGCTGTATCACTTATGTTAAATCTTATGATTTTCAGGTATAGTTTTAATCTCTGTGCATGAGATAATAGTTTTCTCAATTCTTTATTTTAAAGTAAATACTACTGATACTTCTAGTTGTCTCAGAATTAAATCCGTTTGATATTTTGGGACTCTGCAAGTGTATTTACATCACAAATAAAGAATCATAAAATGAGGGTTTAAACAGAACTATTTATGTTAGAGGAATCAATTCTGCAATGTTCTATGTTCCCTGTGTGGGTAATATTTTAGTTCCATTCATTCTGAGTTTTTGTCAAGTATTGCATTTTGTGTTTGCATTTGGCATGATGTTAAATGTGCACACCGTCACCCTCTTCCTGTTCCTCTCCCAAAAATATGGTAGGATTTTTACTGTGGTTCTCTGGGAACCTGGTTCCTCAATTTTATCACTTCTTTTTCTTAGGTAGACTTAACACTGCCTCAATACAGAGAAAGTTTTTGGCATTTAACATGCAGAAATCTGTGCTTAAAAAAACATTATCATTGTAACAAGCCAATAAACCTCGAAGAACTCATTTGAAAGGCTGAAATTGTCCTTAATTTACACCCTTTTCCTTCTTTTTGTAAAGAACAGTGGTGATAAAGTGTCATCCTTAACTTTGAATTGCCCAGCATCTGTTGGTTTGAGGCACAGGCCAACCCTAACATTATTTAAATGTAATTTTGTGCATCAGAGTATTAAATCATACCCTGAGGATTCAATCCAGCAGCCAGGGCTGTGGTAGTTGTGAGGTTATAATTTCTCTTGTGCTCATTTTGTGTTTAAGCATCTATTTCTAACCAGCTTAGTTTTTCCAAAAAAAAGAATAAAATAAAATAAAGGAGGAAGGGAATCCAGATTGTATTTTTAGAAATAATAGTCATGGGTTTAGAAATAAGTGGTAGGGTTACCAATCTGTTTCCTTTAAACTTTCCAGTTAATTTGCCAGAGCAAGGATACTTTGAATTTCTTGCAGCACTTCATGGTGGCTTTGCAAGTAGTAGGGAGTTCATCTATTCCTAGATTTATTTTATTTTTCCTTACAACATGAACAGCAAAAACAGATGCATATAAAATACATAGATAATGTATGTCAGTTGAGAAATACTGAAAGCTAAAAACAATTTCCATCAGAAGAAAAAAGTGGAAATAATTAGAGAAGAAACTACAAGCCATCTAAGCCCACAACTGGTCTCCGCATGAAGATCTCTATTGTCTAGTACTGACATAACGTTATATTGTATCTACACAGATATAATTAGAAAATCATCAACTCTGTTTTAAAGGGATAGATTGCATTGATAAAATTTGGATTAAATATGGTATCTAAAACAAGGCTTTTGAGAACATGTTTTTAATCAATTATTAGGATTTACAGAGGTCATTTTTTTTCAAAACAGTCCAGAAAGCTTATTTAGGTGTTATTTTTAGAGAAAGGGTTTTTACTCAAAACTCTTCTGTTTTCAGCTATATGGGCTGCTCTAATAAAATGTGAGTAAACTCTGTGTGAAGCTTAACTTCTAGTTTTACCCCTAGATTTCACAACTGTTACTAAGATTATTTATTTTTTAAAAAAAAGAGATTCAGTATCAAAGACAATTTGAAAGTAATGTTTTATTTTCCAGTCTTGAGAGACATTATTTTTCTCTTTAAATAATTAAATTTTTTATAACTTCCTAGGCATTTGGGCTTGGAGGAGAAGAGACTGACAGATACACACACATAATGGGGGGGGGGGGGGGGGGGGAGAGGAATACTGATAAAATGTTGAAAGCAGTAAAAGAAAAAAAAAAAAATCCTTTTACTGTCAGGATTGTTGCTTCTTTTGAATGATTTTTCCATCTTGTTCACCAAAACATGTAACAGATGCTGGTTTCCTCTGATAGCAACCTTTGATTTTCTTAAGGGTAAAAATATACCTTGCTGAGGCAAAGAAATATGAACAATTACACTCTTTCTTGACATACCTTTCACTTACTCATGTCTCTTTCTCCTAATTTTTCATCTTTCATATGTGGCCTGGAGCAGAATCTCATCCATTTACACTAATGGAGGAAATATTGAAAAATAGTAGAGCTTTCCAAGCTCCATTAGCTAAGCAATGTGATGCATGTTGATGAAAGGTGCTGACAGCATTTTTGTATCTCAAGTCTGGTGAATGGTTCCACAAACCAGCACCAGATCCAATACTCAAATATTACCCTTAATGTTACTGCTTAGGAAAGATGCATGATGGGCATCGTTCTTTGACTAGGCTAACTTCAGCATAAAACATGCAAAGAGATTGATTACACACCTGCTTCTCACTTGCAGATCTCCTTCTTTGAATAATGCTTGTGGCTTTGCAGTCAGAGAGTGCCTCAGGAGCCCCAAATGCCACGCTGTCTTCAGGCTTCTTGGATGTTTCTGAACAGCAAGAACATTTGTGGAAATCATAGTATCTGGTGGAACTGCTTCAGAATGACACCTGAATTCTTTTGAGTCATCACTGGTGTACTCTTGTTTTCAGAAGCTGCTGCACCCCCCCACCCCACCCCCCCCCAAACCACCACCCCTTTAGTTTGTTAGACTTCAATTTCTTCAATTAATGCTTTGGCTGATCTTAAGGAACCTCTTTGTGAGACATGTCTGAGGTCTGTTTATTGGTGGTGTCCAGGACTCCGTCACTGATATCTGCATGTAGATGTGCTTGGCTGAAAACTGTAAAACATTTTTCAGATAAAGCAGAAGAGCAGCAAGTGGACCAGATTTGCCTAGACTTATATAAAGACACACCTGTGAGGACCATTATGACACCCCAATACCCACACAGAAACATGAAAATAAGCCCTGATTTCTAGTATATATTTATCCAGGAGAAATAGAGAATCAGAATTGATAAACAGTGGTTTTCCTTAGTGGCTTTCCAAGGTGCCATTCTATTATGTGGGCATGATGTACACAGCATAGCTGTCAAAACATCAAGGACCCATATCCTGGCAGTTGCTGAACATCTAGAAATTCCTCTGAAGTTTGTGGGAGATGCAGCTGCCAAGCTGTAGCTTAGCTCCTTGAAGGGGCTGGCTATAGTGAGTAATAACAAAAGCTGTTACAAATCACAGCTACCTTGCAATATCTGTTTTAGGGAGGTAGGCTGAGAGTCTTAAAAAGTCAAGCTCCATTTCTTTACTTCCATTAAAATGAAAGTAGTTAATTTTTGCACACTAGTGACTGTACTATTCCAGTTCCAGTTCATATCCAAAGCCCTTACAAGTGTTCTGCACTGGTTGACTGATGAAGTTTTTGGTACTGCTTTGTCAATTAAAATTATGCAAAATTTTAAAAGCCTCACAGCGGACTGTAAGTAGTGTTGACTCTGAGAACTTAGGTACCAAATCTAGACCACTGCATTTGCAGGAGGTTAGAGAGTAGGCACCAAATCAAGATCAGAAGACTTTTTTAAAACAAACCAAAAAATATCACCAGCTTTGCTCAAAAAGAAGTTGCAGGCGGGATTCAAGGAACCCAGGGAAAGATGAATTGTGTTATCCCTCATAAGGTCTCAATGATGTTCACTGTTTAGCTCAGTGTCTTATAGGTGGGTACATCTTTGAATTATTTTGCTGTCAGTCTGAACCTACTCTTTCTCCAAGGCTAAGTGAACAAAATAACTGTGCAGACTTCCGGTTCTGGTTCATTAAAATATTTCACTTGCAGTGGAAGAGTGGAAGAGGCTACTTCATTCTTCCATAATTGCTTTATGTACAGCTATGTTGATCAGTCAGTAAATTATGTTCAGTTTAGATTGTATTCATTTCCTTTTAGCTAAGCAAATCTCATGTTGTTTTAGCCATTTTCCAGTCAGTTTGAAAGATATAAATGGTGGTTTCCAAAAAAAAAAAAAAAAAAAGGGGGGGGGGGGGGTGTGTGCCCCTGGTCGCTTTGTGCTTTGCAAGCCTTTCAGTGGGACTCTTACTTCTCATTCATGTAAAGTCTTGGTTGTGAAATCCATGGATGGGATTCCCTGCTGGACTTCTCCTGTGGGGCAAAGGAGGACTGAATGAGTCATATTCTAGATTAATTCATGATCTCCAAAGAATTTAAATTTTACAGTAGCTTTGCAAGACTCTTCATGTGGTTTCTTATAGTGCTTTATTCTACTAGTTTTAAGACTGCTGCATAGAACAAAAAGTACTGTGTTAGTTATTTCATTGATGGATGCTGTAGAGCTGCTGGGAATTTGGAGAACAGAATTGATCTCTTGACTAACTTTCCTTTTGTATTTGTCTTTGAGATCAGCATCATAAAGTAGGCAACTTCTATACCAGCAGAAAAGCTTGAAACAGGAGTCATCTTTGTGTTACATTTAGTTTTAAACTGCCACCATGTCCTCCTCTCTTGTGTGATTTATTTATTTCCCCCTGCTCCTTGATTTTTATTTTTTCTGGCCTCTCATTTTCTTCCACTCTAAGTAAAAATGATCTGTGTATAGTTTGCAATGTGCGCACAATTTCATACCTGGCACTTAATCAGCAGGGAGCAAAGCCCAATGTAAAATTAGCACTACCTTGTTGTAGAACAGCGCAGGAAAGGATAAACTTTATTTTCTTTGCATCTGTGTGTGATTATTCTGCCTAGATGTGCCTGATAGTGCGTGTATGAGTGTTTGGTGGGCAAGTTAACTTTCTCGGTTAGAAATATTAGGTGTCTGGTTTGTCTTTTGAATGACCATTAAGACAAGGAAATTGCCTTTACAATCACAAATACATCAGGGTTTTGTCATTTGTTTAACATCCTCTTTCCACTATGCCCCAAGTCTACCATACACAAGACACCTGGTTTAGGTGTTGCCTTGTATTCAGGATATATATGACACTAGTAGAGATGCTGTGGTTGGACTGTTTGGGTCTTCTGTCTGTAACTGGCTTTGGACCTGGGAGTTAAGGCTGGAAACATATGCCACATCCTTGTGTTCGAAATGCAGCATATGTGCATGCACGCACACAAACACAGCATGAGTTTGTGTGGCAATTATGCTGTTCTGATCGTTACCATGGGGATGCAGCCATTTCCCATGGCTTCTCTATATGGAGCTTTTGGATGTGATAGCCTGGCAGCTCAGAAGCTTTGTAAAAGGTGTTTTTTGTTTTGCTTTTTCTTTCTCTGTGTCAGGCATTTTGTAGTATTTCTCTAGAGAAGGGTTTTGGGTGTGGAGTTGTAAAAAGCATTGCTATTGGCATCTCTGCAGTAACCTACATCTATGTGTTGACTTCTCTGGAGCTGGCAGATCCATGAGTGAGGTTTGAACATAAGAAGAAAACAGCTTTATTATCTTTGTGCAATACTGTAGTTTGCTATTTTATTAGTTATTTGTTTTGAAAGAGTTTTCAGCAACAGATATTTAAAATAATATCATAACCAATCTGAAAACAAAGTTGAAATTTAATATATATTTTTAATATGAAAGTTGAACACTTAAGGTTTTCTTCTCTGTATGTGAATATTGACCACTTGATCTCCTAATTATGTCATTGGACTGGGGTTTAAAAAAAAAAAAAAAAGGAAGAAAAGCATATTCTTCGTGCATTTGATGGTTCATTGCTTTCTCAAAAATATTGTTCCATTGGAGAAATATCATTAAGATTTTAATTTGGATTTTCATTTTTGACTGAGAAGGGAAAGCAAAAAATATATATATTTGAAAGCACAAATGTGTTCTTATGCCTAGAAAATGGACATTTTATTGCAAGCCTGCATGCTTGCTATAGTGGAAGGTTAAAGGAAGCTTGCTTTATATCTTAAACTCAAACTTTAAGAAAACAAAACACTAAAGGCAGTAGCAGACAATTGAGAGTATTCAGTTATTAAAAATCAATAGATATCACAGGTGATGGTTTTGTCTTTTGAAAGAAGTGGAGTTATGCAAACGAATTTCATACAAGCTTTGGAAAAATATGAATGTTGATAATCTTGTAAGAGATTAAGTACTGTTTGGTGGGAAAGATTTGGTTGTTCTCTTCTAATTCCTTCCTAGAGCTCTAGTGTCGCACAAAGTTAAAGCATTGATTAAACAAGATATTAACCACTTAAAGGCTATAAAGCATTCTTCACCTGAAGCAAAAGTATTCAGAGACAGTTAGATACTAACAAGAACTTGTTTAGCATTAAGTTCAAGAAAATAATGCTGTTTTCACTGACTCTCAAAGTTGGAAGGGAATCCTTATTACTACTTAATTTGATCTGTAGCTTAATGCTTTCTGTGTATTTTTATCCTGTGACTTCTATTTGAGTTATGCCATATATTTTAGAAAGCTTATAGCCTTGATCTATTAGTGTTTTCTCCTAATGGCTAATTGGTTTGCTGTTAACAGTATGTTCTGTAACTTTACCGTGATTTTTTTTGGGGGGTGTGGGGAGGGTATCTGAGGTTTCCAGCCATTTGTTCTCACTATCTTAAAACCTTGACCTGTCATCTGTGGGCAAGCTGTTTGAAGGCATAGTATTGGTTAAATGATATTGAGAGGTTTTCTTTGCTTCTTCTGCTTTATACCATGTGTTGGCTTGTCCTCTAATAGCTCTCACAGCTCTTCTCTGATTCTTTCCAGCCTTGAAACCCAGTCCTTCCATAACCCTAGGAAGGACCAAAGGACCAAAACCCTTTCCTCTCAACCCAGTGTAGTTGCAAAATATCATGCCAATCCATTTATCTACAACATCATGCTCTTGGTGTTGTTTTATTCCACCAATTCTTACCAAGGTACCTTGTTACCTCTGGGTTTCTGAGAAAGAAAGAAGTGCTATCTGCTGTTAAAGCCAAATGGTTTAAGAGGTCATGTGAAAATTAACATGTTCGAAGAAGAAAAATAAAAAAATAAAAAATAAAAAAATGAAGAGAGTATACTTTGCCCCAAATGTAAAATGAGGATTAGTCAAATTGGTGAAACACTTGAATTTCTGCATAACTCCCAAGGGTCTGTAACTCTCTTCTTCTCTTTTGAGCTTCTCACCACAAGCAACTTTTTTTCAGATATGATTCTTTAGCAATATAATTACCCAAGCACTCACCTTAGGGTACACTGATCCAGTGTTGTTTTGTATTTTAAAACTACTAAATCTCTGCTAGCATATGCATTAGAAATGAATGAAGTAATGATGTGGATGAGGCTAAACCAAAGCACACAATTAATTAGATTTCATTTTCTGTTGTGATGGATTCCTGGAGCTCTGTGGGCACTGACCAAAGATACGTTTGCTTTTCTCATGTAGGGTAATTGGATTACTAGGTAGTATGAGTCTTTAATCTTTGCTGATAGAGTGAGATAAATGTCTGCTAAATACACTGAGCGAGCAAGAGTAGCTTAAGAAAAGAAGTGACAAGAAAAGGTGATGTGAAAATAGAGGCTTAAGCAATATTTCATCTGGTGATGGAGAGGAAAAAGCTGTTCTGTTGTCACTTGGCTGGTTAAACATACTGTGATGACAGGGTAGTTGCTTCCCTCCACTCTTTAATAACATCTTTCTATACACACTGAATTTTGAAATAGGATGCCTCCTTTACATGGCTGCAAAAGTGTCTGTTTTTTAGGGAATGGGTGTCTGAAAAATTAGGGAATCATTCTCTGTGAAGAACTTTGAAATAAAGATTGGAAAAATGGAGGTGTTGGTAGTCATTTCTAGGGTTGAAAATGGACATCATTTTTTCATCCAGTGTTCAGGAGTAAAAATGCAGCATGGGTTCATTTATTTATTTATTTTTGTATTAGAACATAAAAAATGTGACAAAAAATAAAATTACAATTCAGGTAACATCCTACCAATCATGCTTAAAAAAAGTCAGTCATTTCTGACTAGTCATAGACCTACATTCAGGCAGAAACGAAGCGCAAAAATAGGCAAAAGATGATGGACTTACCTGTTTGGTGGGGAAGATAGATAAGTTGGGGTTGTGCTGGGTTGAGATTCGAAGCAATTTCTTGTTGAAGACCTTTCCTCCCAGCTTGCAATTTATGCCCTGCTTGAATATAGGGGCAGAACCTGGTCTCTTTTGAATGTTCAAGAAGTGCAGGAGGAAGCACAAAAATCATTTCCAGCTGGGAGAAAGATGCTGAGATCTGGGTGCCTCTGCAAACTCTAGGGCATTTCCTATATAATTTCCTATATAACCACAGAGGGAGATTTTTGAAGAGGCAACATGTTCACCTTCTCTTAAAAGACATCCGAGTTGACTGTCTAAAACATTCATGGTTCTTGAAAAACCTGTCCCTTCAAGGAGGAAACCTGGAGGACAAATAGAAACAGCTTGAGCTCCAGTAAGAACTGGACATACAGCCTCCAGAACTATCAATGTCCCAGTGTTATTTCCACAGGAAACACAAGCATGGCTTTGCTGCTTGCCGTGCACCCCTCCTCGCTCCAGTCTGCTGAAATGGGTCTGCATGGAAGATGCACCCACAGAGAAAGAGCGTGACTGCCCTTGCACAGGTCAGGAGTGCTGCCCACCCACCCGGTGGTGAAGGCAACTCTGGTAATAGCTCAAGGGGCGGTTCCTATGCTAGGGGGAGTCAGATCACCACCCATCATTAATTTAGCAGGGGTGGTCAAATTCACACGTTTAAGCTTGTTTGAATACACATCCTGTACTTACTGCATTATAGGAAAGCCAGCAATAAAAAAGCTAAAAGCTGGACCAGACTCCAGAGATCAACTTCCCCTCTTCCTAGGTCACAATGTGGTTACGGAATTCTGGGAAACATGCAAATGTATCTGAACGCTTTCATAAATTCCTGTGAGGTAAACTTTCCTTTCTTGCTATTTCATTAAGAAGTGATTGATGCTTGGCACTTCTGTATAATAATAAAACATTTCCAAAGTTTACGGTCAATAAATTTGTGTAATAAAAAATGCATCCCAGTGCTATTATAGTTCATACTTCCACTTCAACAACTTCTTAGGCTAAGATAATTTAAATATTGGTTGTGCCTTTTGCTTTCAAAGAACAAAGACTTTTGAATCTTTTTTTAAGCTATGGCATGTTAAGGTTATTGTATTCATCAACTTGTAATTTCTGTTGGAGTCAAAACTGACTTTTTTAGTTGAATTTTTGATACACCTTTGTAAATATAATGTGGTCTGGGACTTTGTGACAAATAGCTATGTCTTTCTGTACAGATCTGAATACACCTGTATTTTTAAGTGAAATACACCACAAAGCTGTTTTGTTGTTGTTGTTCCTTTTCATGAAGGTTTCTTTTCATGAAGTGTTTTAATATCTATAATCTAACCCCAAAGCCAGTGCAATCACTGCGTAACTCTTCACTGCCTCTACAGGCATGTGGATAAAAGTTTCAGGTAAAGAAACACTATGAAAGCATTCATTTTTCTCCAAAGCATAGAGCTTTATAAGGTCTTTGGTTTTATTTATATTTTGTTTTCTGTTTAGTTTTGGTTTGGTTTTGCTGGCAGCACCTATTTTTTCCAACCCTGGATTCACACAGCAACTGTAAATGGGTCCGATAGAGGAGAGGACTGCAACCCTGCTTCCACTGAAATACAGACATAGATTTGTGTTAGGAAGTCTGCAGGCTCCTAGCAGTTCATGTGAGGGATGGAAATAGAGGTCGGAGACCAGGTTAGTGTTATTTCCAGTGCTAATAATCCTTAAATGTTCCAGAACTACACTTCAGTTAGCTCTAGAAATTAGCATTAGAAGTTTTAAAGTGCCTTTGTTTTCCTTTTAAAACCTCCTTTCAAGACTGTTTTTTGAGACTTTTGTATGTGGTTAGGCAAAGTTTAGTTTTGCTGCTCATCTGGATGCCTGAGAAACCTTAGAGGGTCTGAAATGGCATTATATCTGCCTGTGTGCAGACAAGAGAATTAACATCGTAATTTTTGCTTTTCTTTTCCTTTTTGAAAATATAAGGAAAGAAAAAAAATAGTCTGGACTGAAAAAAAAAGAATCCTGAATTCCCCTTCATTACTGATTTTAAAATAATAGAAAAAAAAATGTGCACTCTTTTTTGTTTTTATCCCTTTCTTCTCCCCAAGCTGGTTTGGGTTAACCAAGCTTTTGGTTAAGAAAATCTTTAAAAGGAGGCAAACTAGTAGAGAAGTGGAGCTCCTCACTTTTCAGAAGTGCCTGGCTTTTTTCAGGTCTATCTTGTGAGAAACTACTCTCTAAAATTAATTCTGAAGGTAATTTTAAGGACCCTTTTCACTATAGCAGATATCAGGTCTTTATACTACTCTAGGATATTTACTTTTCTGATATGTTTTGCGAGGTTGGTGGAGTAATGATGAGATGTGGGAAGAGGGCAGGTGGGAAAAAATACAGAAAAATTACAACCAAGATGGAGGGAATGTGGCAGTGCTCAGGATCTCAGACTTCTCCTGACAATAGATTTATCTCGCCAGGCTGAGCCTAATGTAAGGCAGTGTCTTCCTTAGAAAGAACAATTTCCACAAGACAATTTTCCCATCATCCTCAGAAAGCTGTCTGCAAAACTGGCGAGCATGTAAAATGGATTCTAACCTACCTCTTT
The DNA here is from genome assembly GCF_011077185.1 of Oxyura jamaicensis. Classification (NCBI taxonomy): domain Eukaryota; kingdom Metazoa; phylum Chordata; class Aves; order Anseriformes; family Anatidae; genus Oxyura; species Oxyura jamaicensis. Next base: position 27,729,701 of record NC_048899.1, on the reverse strand, counting down.
GCTTTCCTTTTGAGTTGGCTTTGTGAGACAAAAACTACGGTTGACACCTTTTGCTTTCTATTTTTGATAAAGTTCTCAATACTTTTTTCAGTCTTGTTAAGAGACTTCTGCTGGGTCTGGTGCCTTCTACCTCATTTCTGTCATCCCCATGCATACTCATGGCATACACTGCAGCTTTTTCTCCCATAAAAATGTAGAATCACATCCCTAGACATGTCCAGTCCCATGCAATAGCTCAAATCTCAGACTTCTGTGATTTCCTTCTCACTCCAGAAAGGCCAGAGCCATATTTTGTGCACTGAGGCACTCCTTCAGCCGCACTGCAGCTCTGGCACCCCAATGTATCGTCTGTTACCAGCTTCTGTCCTTCTTCTGAACTAACACATAAGTCTCCTGCAGGGAAAATTGATGCCTTCAAATACGTCCATGAATGCCAGAGATTCATTTAGGCCTAGTAAGTTCATTCATATCACGTGTTTGGAGTTATTCTATAGAAATACCCCAATAGATTTGTAGCTTTTGAGAAGCGAGTTTAAAGGAGGAAAACATGGCTATTGATGGCCAAAAGGAGACTGCACAGGGGAGAAAATACATGGCCAGTTGTAAACTGCAATCTGCTGAAACCCAGAGGGCTCTTTTAAGTTTGTCTTTTCTCTGATCTGTGTTTGTTTATTCTAACAGAACATGTTTTTGTCTGGAAGATATTTGGGGCCTTGAATAAAACCTACAGCATTCACAAAGAGCTCTATTTTAAACTGGTATCAACCATTTATGAAGACATTGTAGAACCTGCCCCCTCAAAAATGTGAAGATTCTAGCTTTTAAGGACAGGTTTCTCTTTTTGACTGGGGAGGTTATACAGTGTATTTTATTATTTTTTTTCCTCCTTGTAAAACCTGCATCTTGTTGCTAAAAGAATTAGGGGTCTCTGACAGATGGCAAAGATATGAGTTTTACAGCCCTGGACTTAAAAGCTGCTTGTGACCTTGCTGCATGAAATGTTGCTTTTAGGTAAAGAACTTGAGCTTAAATTAGAAGAAATTTTCTTTGTATGGGTCCTATTTACTTTATTCTATTATAGTCAAGTCAAATATCACTACAGAAACAGAACCACACTGTGTGAGGCACAATAAACACACAATAAGCTATACTTTCTATGCTGCAGAAGCCAAGTAGGCCAAAGAGACAAGAGGACAAAGAGGTAGAGTAAAGAAGAACCAGCCCATCCATAAGAGCTGGGAACCTGAAATACAGTCCATGTTCAAGGTTGCTCAGGAGCTGTCGTTTAACCAGGCTTTCTGAATCTGAGGCTAACATCACAATTGTGAAAATATTGCTTCATCCTTAAGTTTGCAGTTACTTGACATTTGTGCTAACATCTGATACTTGACTTCAGTGTTTCAGTTTTGCTAATGCCATGCTGGCCTGCCTTTATATGAAAAAGATTTAAAAAAAATGCAGGATAGGGACTGTTTGTTGCGAGGACTTCACGGTGGTATGTGAAAAGAACTCTGCCAACTTATTTTTAGTAATTCTGTACCCAAACCTTACTATAAGAGTAGAGCCCTAGTTGATTAATGTGATCAGTGGTCTCTTGTACTGCTAGTTGAGATAATGGAGGTATCTTGTCTTTTCAATGTAAATAGCTTAGGGAAATGTTTGCTAACACAAATCAGGAGTGTTACTATGCTTTTTCTAAAATGATTTGTTTACAGTAGAAATCCACTGCCCCCATGCCAGTAACTGCCATGGCTGGAGGACCAGGCTGGGGAGCGTGGGACTTGGCAGGGGTTAAGAGAACACAGCAGACCAAGGTGGGTGCACCCAAGCTGTAGGTCCAATCTGTTATAATTACTGGTACCAATAGGGTCTGAGTATTTTCAGAGAATCTGGGGATTGCTTTATTTAGGTTTGACCTATGGGATAAACTATCAGAATTTTTAGGGGGGCACTTTGTTTTCATGACCTTAATGTCTTTCTTACATGCTCCTCCATTTGGAGGAGGGAAAGGGAGTGAAGCAGAAATAAGGTTATGCCTACAAGATATACAACTCTGCACGGAGGTACCTCTGCTGGGTAAAGTTACTGGAAGAGGCCACCTTGTGGAAGCCAAAAAACACAACCACACATTTCTGCAAATCGCTAGCTCATGAGCAGACGGACTTCTTGGTTTGGGAGGCTGATTATTAGGTAGTACTGACTAGGTTAAAAAAAAAAAAAAAAAAAAAAAAAAAAAAAAAAAAGCCCATTTTTTTGACTTATTTGGAGACTTCTATCACTGCAGCCTCATGGGCTGACATACAAAGAGCTTAATTTTCAGCACTTAACCTAACAGAGGCAAATGGCTTTGCAATTTCAATATTTTAAAAAATACCTCCCTCTGTCTGTCTTTATCTCCCTTCCCTCTGGTAGCCAACTGCCAATTCCATAATAACTACTGTGAGTCTATTTAGAATAGGTTTTAGAGTAGCAGCTTGTTGCAATATCAGTAATGATTCTCCAGGCTTCTGACTTTTTACTTTTTTTTTTTTTTTTTTTTTTTTTTTTTTTCCTGATAGTGTTGGTCTTTGCTTCTGTGCTTTTCAAATAACCTCATTGCTGTTAACTGTTTGGATTTATGTAGGAAAATTAGTCATATTTTTAAGCATGTACTTCAAGTTACCTCCATACTCTTACAGAAGGGGGAGGAAAAATGTTGTCACAAGCATCTATAAACAAATAATAGCTGCTGCATGACAGCAGCTGAAATGACATTATATAGGAAGCCAACAACAGGTCCTGGGAATGCTGAGATCACATCTGTTGGTGTGACTAGTGGTCAGGGTTTGGCTTGAATAAGCTGAAAAAAGAGAGGGCAATATTTTAACAGGTGGGTTAAAGAATGAATTGTAATGTTTACTTCTGTTTTCTTTGTCAAAATAGAAACATAAAACACCCATACCCATAGCCTTACAATGGAATGAGCTCCAGATTGTGTTCAGAGCCTAAAAAATAGAAACATGGGGTACATGTTTCTTGATGCTCTTGAGGCATACTTGATGTTCATGTATGTTTTTTTTTTCTACGTGAGAGAAGATTAAAAAGAGAAATCTTGTTTAAAAACACACAATCCTGTGCAAAATAGTTGATTAAAAAAAAAATTAAAAAAAAAGAAAAATGAAGTCATCAGATGATAGAATAAAAGAGGGACCTGGTTTTAACTACAGAGGGAATATGTCAAATGAGCTGTGAATAAGTGTGGTGAGTTTTCTATTTGGGGAGGCAGCGACAAGTTGTTTTTAAAGTACCTGAATGAGGGTTGAGTGGCTATATGGCATTTACTAAATTAAAGGAGTACTAGCCCATCTCCTGAGTGATCCCTAGCAGTCACCTCTCTTGGGATCTTAGAGAGAAAAATATTTGAGTTTTTGTGCTTCCTGGCATAATGGCAAGGTATTATAGCAGAGCCCAGGAAACCAGTCCAATCATGTAACAGAGCCTCCAAAGAAACGGGAAATAAAGTTGTGCTCAGTAAAGGCAATTGACTGGTAATGGCAAAGGGTGCCTCATCACTGCATTTAGAGGACCAAGAGCCATTAGTCTGAAAACAGCATACGTTATTGCAGTTTATAAATCAGTGTTTTCTCAAAGAAAGGAGTGGTGGGTAAGCTAGTGTTAATGTCAGATTTATGTTAACATGCACCAAGGAAATCAATACAAGGTAACACTGTTTGCATAGGGTAAACAGATTTCTGGCATGCTTGCTGCTTTTGATTATCCAAAATCGTGTACACAGAACTGTGAGTTTGTAGTGCATTGTACAAACCAGAGGGTAGTTCTCCCGTGTGGAAAAACCAACACATTTCAATAAAGCATCAGAAGGAGCTTAGAGCCAATTTTCCCTGTTGCTTGGCACAGAGGTAGGGGCTGCCCTTTGCTACAGCTTGTTTCTTTGGTTTGAATCTTACCCACTTGCACGTCATCTTGTTCATGGGGCACTCTTTAACTCTGCCAGGGAAGTGTAAACTGAATTCTTTATGTGGAGGTGGAGGGTGCGGGGGAATTCTTAGACACAACCAAAATAAAAGCTTGTACAGAACCTGTTCTCAAGGGAAAAATGTGTATGTAAGGGTGCTCAAATATAATTTTTTTTTTTTTTTTTTTTTTGCTGTGCAGTTATATGTGAAAGACCATATGCAAATCTAGTCAGAAATAGTATTTGATCGCAATTGGACTGATTTCAAATGCTTTTTGAAATCCTAATCTGTTTTCTCATCAGTGGTTGGAGCTTGCTGTTGATGAAAATTTCAATGTATTTAATAAAAACTGGGAGAATTTGCATCTCTGCAGCTCTGAGTTTTCATTCTCTCTCATACTGTGGCACTACCTGTTTTATACCTTTAATATCCAGTTGTTCGTTTAGTGCAACTTTTTCCTAGGAGAGTTGTTAGTGTGCTTGCTCTCTCGCCCCTTAATGAAACGTGGATTGTTTACAGCTAACGAAGCTCACAGAAGCCCATTTTAGTTTGAAGCCTAATTTTCCTGGGCCCAACCAAAACCTATAAACCCTCAAGAGCATAAGTGGGGCATGTCTAAAGGCCTGAGTTTTTTTCAGTCCTCAGTTCCCTCCCCTGCACTGCCAGAACTTACTTCTTTCCATGAAGAACCAAGGATGTGGTGTTCCCAGCAGGACTGGGCAGTAGGGAAGCAGAGAGGCTTTGCCAACCTTTGTCTGCTGAATTAGCTGTCATGGACTGGGGATTTGGTCTCTCAGCAATGTTTTTGTGCCCCAAAGGCAGGGAACATCAAGCTTCATATACCAGTTCTCATTTTGGAAGAGTGCAAGCTTATTTTCTTGCATCCCCAGGTGTGGAGATGTCTCCAGTTTAGAAACTGCTCTGTTGCATCCAATCCTTTTTGCCTGTTTGGGAACTGTTTCATTAAAGCAAAAACTTTCTCAGTAAGAAAGATACAGAATCACTTCACCAATGAACATATTTCTTTCTATTCCTCTCTTTACTCTGAAACAGCAGACTAGTTTTGTACACTGAACTGCTAGGTTGTATTTCCCCTTAGCAGGATCCATCTTCCAGATCCTGAGGGTGCACAATGTCATTTTGTGGCAGGAAAATTTTTTACAGAGGTTCCTCCTTAATTAAGAAAAGTAAGAAAAAAATATATATAAAATGTTGATCTTTGCTCCAAGTTCACTCCAGACATTTATTTCCAGACTGCATAATATTTGGTTTCTGCACCACAGGATGGAAGACTTATTTTTTTTTCTCTTCTCACTACTTCTCCCAAACCCATCACTATTAATAATCCAAATAATAAATCTAAAAAGGATTCCTCACCCCCCTTCCCTTACTTGAATAACCTGTATGTTGTGTTTTGGCTGATATAATATTTCTGCTTTGTTAAATTCAGAAGCATTTATTTTTCCTTCCATCATTCATTTTACTACATTAAGTTAGTGGTACTGTGGGGATTCAGTTGATTAATGACTAATTTCCATTCGGTGCATGCTCAAGAGGAACCTGCTCTCGCAGTACTTGCCTCCAAAATAATTTAATCTAAAAAGAGAGGAGAGTTTAGGGGAAGCTAAACCTTCATGTGAAAACAAAAGCCCAGCAGAACTACAGTGGAAAACTGGGAAGTGCTAACAGCACTTGCATGGCGGTACTTTCAGGGATGGGGGAGCACTGCCCCTACACTGGATGCCTGTGTTTGTGTATCCCCTTTTGACTGTCACAGCTTATGAAGACTTTACTGAAACAATCAGTTGCTGTTCTGACCCACTTGGAGGTTCAACCTCTGCTGGTTTAGCTGGTCATCTGAATTTCTAGCAGCTTGTTTCGGTTTTCTCAAGAGGGATCTAGAAAAGGATGGGTAAACACACGATGATAATCTTCCCTGCCCTGAGAGGGAACAGAAGCAGGGATGGCAAGTGTGTTGCTCTATGTTGTGCTGCAGGTTGGTTTGCTGAGTTAAAATTAGATCCCAAATCCAACTGTCCGCTTAATTCTCAATTTCTTCATATTCACTCTTATAGTAAGCATGCGCATCCTGCTCCTGGTCTGAGCTTCTCCAAAATAGCCCAGAATGACCCCTTGAACTGCTAAGTGTGTGCTCTGAGACGTTGAGAACAACGACAACAACAACAACAAAAGGCAGACAGCTCCCAGCGATGACTTCATTTTTTTTTCCCCTTCCCTGCAAGAAATTAACCATTTAAATTAGTATGTCAGTAACTGAATTGAAAATGCAGGCACCAGATCTGAATTCTCTTGTTTCTCACATCACAAGAGCCATAGGCATCTGGCAAAGGATGCTGACAAACTGACCTTGTGTTACTTCCTTATGCTTCCTCTGAGAATGCACTGAAATATCTATTAAAGGAATGTGGCAATCATAGATCCTTTTTTTTTTTTTTTTTTTTTCTTGTTGGAGATGAACCAGAGGCAAAGTTCCATTGCTAAATCAATTAGAAAGAAAACTACAGGTGCTCTTGTAAGGCTGTTCACAGGAAGACAGATTTCCTGATAAATCAGTTCTTCTGACACACTGTTAATGAGAAATTAAGAACCGCATTGTACTCTGGGCCTGGGTGACTTAAATTTCTTTTCTTTCTTTGAGCATAAAATATATTGGAGGGAAAAAAAAAAAAAAAAAAAAAAAAAAGAAAAAAGTAATCCCTAGCAGAAAGTAACTGTAGATTTTTCTAATGTGTGCATTTACTTTATCAGTCTAGACACAGATTGTAAATATGCTGATAGGACTTTCCTTTGCCAACTTTAAGGAAAAATATTTCCTCTAATTATTAGCAACTAAACCATCTTGTCAAAATACTGTGAAGTACAGTTTTGAAGGGAGGAGATAGAAATAAACATGCAGCACCTTAGTAACAAGTCGGGAGAAGACAGAAGAGCTACAACATGAGGTCAACTCCTAAATAAAGTGTATCTATTTTGATCTGTTTTATTCTTGTATCTTAGGTTTTGACCCTGTGCCTGTGAGGTGGCCTGTGAGGTGCTATGTCAATGAAGTTTTAGTCACCTGTGCTGGATGTCCGATGTATGAGGGTGGAGGTTCTGATCCAACAAAGTCCAGAATTACTTGTAAGAGCTGTGGAGTCATCACTGTCAGCTGTGATGGGAAGTGAAAATGTTCAAATGCCCTCTCTGCTTGTGACTAAAATATCTGACTAGGCATCAAAATCATTTTGTTGTGCTATTTTAGATCACATAAGTGGAAATCAGTCTCAACCTTCAAAACCAAGAGTCATACTTTTGCCTTGCCTGTTTCACAGGGGAGTTACCCTTCACAGTAGGATTGGGAAAGGAGAAGCACCATCCCTCAGCTGTCACAGTTTATGGTCACAGTGCAAAATTCCATCACTTAGACATGAAATGCCAGCATGAAGTGTAATTACTGAGAAGTCAGCACCTATTCCTTTTTGTTGTGCCTGGTGCAAGGAGGGTAACCTCCATGCAGAAGGTGAGGTTTGCACCTGAAACTGATAAGGTGTTAAATTACCACAGCAAAAATTTCTAGTCTGCATGTCTGTCTATCAGTGTCTCAGGGAACTTTTCTGTGATTCCCTCCCGCCCCCCCCCCCAGGCAGTGAGCGTGTTGTGCTAGTCCTAGCTAGCTCTTGCAGCAGAATTTGGACTCCACTTGGGACTGTCAGATGATATCTGTTTGTCATAACTTTATGATAGAAGATGAAATTGATTAACTGTTCATAGACTGGTTGCAGAAGATTATTTTTCTTCTACAGATAATTACATTTCCTCATGAAATTTCACAAAGGCAATGCTTATGCAAACACATGCATGCACTTTATTTTAAAAAAAAATGCTGCTTCATTATGTTATGGATACATAATCTGCATGTCTCTAGGGATACATTCTGACTACGTTTTCAAAGCCTGTTGGTCTCATGTTTTACTAAATGGACTGCTTGCTGTCAGTCCTTCCTTTTCTTGCTATATCTCTTTTCTTAAACACAAAGAATACTTTTTCACAAAACAGAACTGGATTTTTTCTTTTTTTTTTTTTTCTTTTTTTTTTTTTTTTTCAGATACAGTAGGTATTCAAAGGCATGCTCCCTAAAAGAGCAGAGGAGGTCAGTAGCTAAAGTTCTTTGTGTTTTGCTAATGTAAACCAGAAGAGCTGTGCTGAAGCCAGTAGAGCTGAATGAGTTTGTATCAAATGAGGAAGCACTCAATATATTTGATGCAGTGAATGCTTTTAAAGTGCAAGCTAGTTGGACTTTTTTTTTCTGGTGACTATTTCACTCAGTTGCATCTCATGTACAATTCATATTATGTTCATGATGGACTAAACCATACCCTGCTACCATTCAAATCTACATGGACCTGACTTTATGGGAATGACAAGCTTATGAATATTAAACAGTCTTTTGTTTCTATTTCTGAGGTCAAAGATAGGAGCTAAGTTGCTAGATCAATAGGCTAATCTTTAAATATGTGCCAAACTGTGGCCTGCCAGCACAAAGTAATTGACCAATCAACACAAGCTGGACCTCACCAGAAATTGTGTGCTTTACCTCATGATTAATTGATGTAAGCTCAAGATAATTTGTCTGACCTTTACTAATTAGTTACAAGGCAAAATCTCAAACAAGTGGGACTCTGTATCCAGACAAATTGCTGCAAGTCTCTGCTGCAGTGGTTTGTGCAGTGCTAACAGGGTTCTGGCTGCATCCTCAGGTGAAGTTCCTCCCTCCAGAAAAATGGTATGAAAATTATAGGGGGGGGTGGGGGGGGGTGGGGGGGGGAAGCATTCTATGATGTTTTTTTAACCTGAGCAGAAGCACTAATGGAAACACTGAATGAGCATTTGGTGGAGGAACCCCTATCACCCCTGGGTGTACAAGTTGCCAAACAAGACTCTCCTCTTTTGTTCAGACACCTGGGGTGGTGTTGTACAATTCCTGCTTACTTGATAATGTCTATTTTTCTTTGCCACTTCCTCTGAATACGTAAAATTTGCAGTATTTAAAGGCCTGCCCATCACCTAACCGAGTTCACTTGTGAAATCTCTACTAATCTCAGTAGTATCAGGAGCATACACAGTAGTTCTACGATGCAAAATAAACCGTACAAGTCCTGTTGCCAGGGGCTGCTTGAAGAGGACATTCCCTAGCAGCAAAGCAACAAGGTCCTACTAGTCCTTACATCTCCAGCTAGAAACTCTTTGGCCCTTATAAGCTCTCTGCTCACCACACAGACGTGTGCCTAATAGTGGTGAACCTTTAATATTTCACAGGAAAACCCACATCCTTTAGATGATGGTGATCTCTTGCCTCTTTTCTCATTTTAATCTCCTGGTGTACATCCTCCCTCACCAATGAGCAGCTTTGCATAACAGAAAAGCGCTGCTTACAATAGAGTAATTTAGTTACAAGCTACCACTAATGGTGTATGGCAACAAAAAGCATAATGCTACACAAAGTTAAACACCGGGGGAGGGAATCAAAGAAAAGGCAAAGCAAAGAAAATCATAATGTGTGTTAAAGATAAATCTTATGTCATGACCTTAAAAAACTCCAGCTGGGATTCTGCTATTCAGATTAGCCCTTGGAAATGATTTTCAAAGGTTAGCTGCATGTGATAAAGGAACAAAACAAAGTTTGATCATCTAGGGATTTGCAAACATGTTCATGGGAGCCACCAGAAGGTCCTGTACAAATGACCTGAAAGAAGGGAGAAATAATTCAGCTTTCCAACCAAGCAAGCAGGAGTGAATGTTCTGCAAACATTTGAATATCAAAGGAGGCATTTTAAAATGAAGCCCTACTTCACAGGAAGCCAATTTAATGAACACACACCAGAAAAAAAATAAATTACAAGGCTGGAATACATTACTAGGTGAGATCACTCCACTTTGAGGCCTGCCATTTTCCAGAGATTTTTCTGCGCAGGTCAAGGAACAAGCTCTGATCTGAACCTCACAGTATAACTAGTAGGATGAGGGAAAGAAGCTCAGATTCAGAAAGGACCTGGATTAATGTATAACATTTGAGAATGCACCTGGAGCCAGCTGCTGCTAGGAAAACAGTAGACACTTGGCATGCAATAATCCTTTCAGCAGGTTTAATGAAGCTTTGTCTCAGATGGTCCCTTCTGGCTTGTAACTTCTTATTACTCTGCATCCTTGCTGATTTGTCTATTGCTGATGAAAAGCTACTACTACAAAAAGCTACTACAATTCCTAAAAGCTGGGCTGGAGCTTGGGCTTGTTTTCTGATGTATCTTTTCATTCAGATGAAGGTAGAAAGAAGCCATAAGAAGCAATCTTAGAGATAGGCACCTTGAGTGCAAGTTCCATGTTGGTGAAGGGGAAATTATGTTCCCATGAGTTCAGCACCACGTAGTCCTATGCACCAGCGACATTCCAACAGGCACTATTTGTTTCACAATTTTTCATTTATATTTTCTGGAACTCCAAGTAATAAGGCTATTTACGTTCTTTTTGAGTCACATTTTGTAAAAAGGAACAGCAGATATACCCAGTTTTGAGCAGTGGAAGGCCCTGTGCAAGATTTCTGCACGTCTTACTGCCAGAGCATTCTGTTCAAGTCTAAAGTACAAATGGGTTCTCTGAACAGTTAGACACATTCATGTCTCTTAATAGTAGCCTGGTTGCTACTTCCAACTCCAGATGTCTCTGCACCACTAATTACAATAAATCAGGAAACTCAATATATCCTCATTATACTATTCCTCAATTAGCTCTAGACCCCCCACTGGAGCTGGAAGGCTGAATTAGTTGGACTCAGCTCCACGCCAGTTCAATGCTTGTGCCCACCATACATGTAAAAGTTTTTTGTAAAATAATCTGGTTTTGATATTGGAAGCCTGATACAGGCAGGAACAATGTAACTAAGCAAGAAATATAGGCGAAGAATCACAAGTATGATGGGAGATAAAGATGAAAAAGAATTATGTCAGTATAGATCCACTGAAGGCAATGAAAATGTGCTGATTTACACCAACTGTAGTCTTTACTAAGGTAACAGTATAAAAGTATCACTGGGAGTATAACAAATGTTTCTTTCTAGACACAATGGATTGCAGCCAGCTATGGCTGTGAGTTGCATGTGCTTACACCAGGGCTTAATTTGGCACAATAGCTATAAACATGAGATGGCTTAGCAAATGATTTATGCTGTCTTTGTAGGTAGCTGACAGCAGAGATCTCCCAGTAAAACCATAGTGGTGAGGTACAAAAAGAGAAGTGAATGGAAGCTTATATGGTACAACTACAGTAATCTGACAATATTTGTGTTGTCTAACTATGCCTATGTGAGCAAAGGACATAGAGGAAATGCAAGAGCCCTAAAAATCCCTGAATCTGGGATGGGCATGCTATTTTGTCTTCTGATGATCTGTTGGAAGGGATAATTCTCCAGGGGCTATCAGATGAGTTGTTCTCCACGTATAAGCTACCAGACTTGGCAGATTTGTTCAGTGTGTTTCCAGTCTTGTTCCTCTTTTCTGGCCGGTATAGTAGGAGTGGGTTTGTCCTTTGGTTTGCAGCTTGAGAACGGAAGATGGGGAAGATCCTCTCTTCTAAGAAAAATTGGTGTAAACTGGCATTGCTATGATTTTCCTGGAGACATTTGGATGGCCCCGTGTCCTGAAAATAAACCACCAGAGCTGAGCAGTTTGTTCATACCATCTACCCTGGTGTCACGTTGGGGTGTAAAAAGCTGGACAAATCCAGAGAAGCAGCCCTGGATCAGCAGGAAGCAACGACAATGGAGTGTGCCATAGATTCTGTGAAGGAGTGAAAAACCTGTGTATCTGTGAAAACCAGCAAGCATGTACAAAATAACAGTAGTTCAGATCCATCACTTATCTAAACAAAGAGGTGGTAAAGATGGCCAGGATGGCTGCTGCACATCTTGTGACCTGGTTCTTCTACGCAGAATTGATTCAGTTTGCAAGCAACAGCGCTGACCTGGAAACAAAACTGATTTTCATATTTTTATTATCCAGTTATGAAAATATTTTTAAAAGAAAAAAGATCCAGAGAGAGTTCTATTTCAAATTTACTGATTGTTTTAAATAATACTGGAGGAGGGAGAATCTGGCATGTAGCCATGGATGGAGACAGGACTGTGGTTTAGGTGAATTGTGTGTTCCTAGATTATTAACACTCACTGTGTTGCTTTGCCTTGGAGAGCAACAACCAGGATGAGACTGATGGCTACATTGACCCTCAGAAACAGAGAAGACATAAACGTGATCTGGAGAACTCAAGTTGGAGCGTATGCTTTACATACAGGGAAATGAAGGCAGTTTTTTGCAGTCAAATCAGATCTATAAATATAGATATATACTTATAACTCTTACTAATACAAGAAGGTGGAGGGAGAATGTATGTGGAGGATATTTCCAGTCATTAAAGTATGTACTGGAATAGCTAGCAGTGCTGTGTTTGGCACACTGTGAACTTCCCATCTTTTATCTCTGCAACGATGTGAGATCACCCATCTGCTTCTGTTCTGCAAGCTGGCTTCTCCTTGTGAAATAAATTGCTTTGTGTATCCCATCAGGACATAGCTTGAAATATTAGCTTGCACTGTTGACTTTCTCTCTAGCATCAGCCTTATGAGTAGACACCACCAAAGGATTCATGCGTGGTCTGATGTGCTGTGGCATAGGAACCTGCTACAACCTCCCATGCTGTCAATGTGAGGAAACATATTCAACAAAAGAAGCTAGAGTTAGATTTTTTTTTTTTTTTTTTTTTTTTTTTTTTTTGATTTTTGATTTTTCTTTGTTACAGTTGGTGTTTCCAGTCTGAGAGAACAAGGAAGCAAGAAGGGAGAATGGGTAGGGAAGGGGAGACAATGTTTAGCATGCAATCCTCACTTTTGACATCCTTGTCTCATTTGCATCTCTCTTTTGTGTGTAGAGTCTGTCTAAATATCTCTATAGTGACGTTTGCTAAAGACTTTCCCATACGTGAATCTGTTCTCCTGTCTACTCTATTTGACCTGACATTTTCTATGCCAAATGGTGTCTGCATTAGGCTGCATTGTTAAAATTTTCAGGGGGGAATGAGGAGGGGAAGTACAACTGTTATACATAAAGGTAAAAAATCAGCTGTATTTTTTATTTTACTTTTTTGCTGGTGGTGGTTGTTTGTTTTCCTAGTAACTAAAAATGAAAATTCTCCTTGCCAAGTTGAGGAAGGTAGCAAAGCCAGTATATTCTGCATGACTTCACCCCCTTTGAGTTCTACAGGATGACAGCACTATGTCATTGCAGTCTCTCTGTTTTTAGGGAGAAAACTACTAAAACTTTAAAGTAACCTCAAAAATGTTTGTACCTTTTTTTTTTTTTTTTTAATCTGATTTCAAATCCTCAGAGATTTGAAAGAAGAGGGCTTCTGTCATGCCATGACACTGGAGAGTTGTACTCTTCTGGGTGTTCAAAATGATTCCAATTAGTATTAAAGCAGCACACCAAAAAAAGCAGAAGACATTTAAAGGGCCAATCGGAAGCGTTAAGTCCCCAGGGTGGCTTTCTGTATGGCAGGGCTGCATGCACAGCTGATGAAGGATGAGGCTGAAGCAATGAGCCCAGGGGCCTGACCTTTCTCTTAAGGTCTCTTGCTCCTCTGGTTTCTCAGAGGTGGGTTAAAGCCAAAATACAAATGGGAAGTCACATATTCAAGGGTATTTACAAAGCATCTAAGGAATTAGTGTGCTAACCATGTTTTGGTGGCTGTAGTTTTTAATCACTTTTCTCTTTCTATAGGTTCTTCATGGTCTCAAAGACTATAAAAATGATTAATCAAAAGAAACCCAACCAGCCCACAACAGCAAGAGAACAGCAAGAGACCAGCCAGCTAGCAAGAGAACAGCATTAGGTAGGAATAAAGGAAATAAATGTATGTCCTAAGTCTTGGTTTTATGTGTTTGTAATTTTGCACAAGACAAACTGCTGAGTCATCCCCCCCCCACCCCTCCGCTTTAATTTACTTATTGATTTTAAGAAAAAGATTAAGAAAAGCTCCTTTTAATTCCTCAGAGTGTTCTGCATTCAATTAAATATGCAGCAGGTCACTTTTTCCACTGTGAGGCACTGGAGAACATGTTAAAGGAATATTTTGTCATTGTGGATGTGAGATAAATTGTGAATAAAAGATGAGGCAAGGGCAGGGGGAAAGAATCATTCTGTAACAGGAGAAAGGACTTACTCCCTTAAAAGAATCTCTGTCTAATCTTAGCCTCTCTTCTGTGTCCCCTGCTATTGCAACACCTCCCCTCCTCTGCCCCCTTTTCCTTCTCACTGACTTCCTGTGCTTAGAAGGTGAAAAACATCAGAAGTTAGGCCAGTCCAAGCTAAACACTTTGACAGTATGCAAATTATTTGCCTTAATGTTCCCAGTATCGTCACAGCTATGGGAACTTCTGTTCCCGTTACAGTTGGTGTGGATGGTCTTGTATCCCGTACCTAATAAACAGTTTCATTGAACATAAGTAGGACCAAATGGCCTTGCCACACGGTCAGTCCTCCAAGGTCACTTGGGATCCTGGTGTGGGGTTCCCTCTATGCTGTTGTAGTGCAGGTGTTGAAGCAAATTTGAAGGTAAGCAAGATGAGCAAGTCCATCTAAAAACAAGTAATCAGAAGCAAGCAAAAAGCTTGAAAAAAAAAACATGTAATCTTGAGTTTTTTAAAATTATTTTTATTTTTTTTTAAACAAGCAAAATACATGAAGTTGATTTTATTGCTTGTACTTGCATATTCTGATGTGGTTGTTCCATATTTTTGCATCAGCAACTTTAATTTCATTTTATTTTTTCTGAGTTTCAAGTCAATATGAAATCAATGATATTAGGAAATTAGAGGTACTGTTGAAGATCTGAGCCCAACTGATATTTTCAGAGCAAGCGGAGGGGCTTGGGTTACCCCAGGTAACCCAATGCAGGTCTTCCCTGTCTTAAAAAATATCCTAATGTGTCTGTTCCACAGAGAAACTAATATAGCAACCAGGCTAGACAGAGAGAGTGTCTCCGTGATGCTTGGTCTAATTTTTCAGCTCTCTTTTGCTTATCTTGTCTTCTAGTACCAGCAAGAACTAGTTTCTGCCTACCTCAGTGATGTTATACAGATAACTTCCCACCTAAAATCATCGCTAGTCTTATTAGAACAGAGGTCTTAATTTCTATTTGCTAGTACTGATAGGCATTGCCCAGTGCTTGCTTTTCACTTGTCTTTTTCATCTTATCAACTTTCTATTCATTCTCTTTCTCACTTAATCAAATTGATGTCCTCCTCTGCTAATGGTGTATCCATTATTTGTAAATATATATTTTTTTAATACTAAGGAGAATGAAAAAGAGCATAGATAATATTCCTGTTATCTCAGACTCAATTTCACCACGGAATGTAACGCAGAGTGCAAATACCTTTCACTTTGATTTGTGATATGGCAGATCTTGGAAGGGTCTGGTGGGAAAGGTGCTGTGCTTACATTTCATTAGGGCCCTAAACTTCAAGTACTGTCAACAAACAAGGCAGAGTCAAGAGGCAAATGAAGGTCTAGAGTTGTGAATAAAACTATATGGTACCGTGCACTAGGTTAGTAATCATGAAAAACTAAAATGACGCTTGTTGACTACCAAACCTGACTTTGGACTGGTCTTGCCCAAGCTGCATGATGGGATCCATCCTCAGCTTCATTTGAAAAATACATTGTGGAACAAGCCGGAATTAAATAACTACCACAGCTTCTATCCCATATCTCCTGCATTTGAAGAGAAAAGTATGCTTATCCAAGAGCACAGTTTTTACTGTTCTTACAGTTCCCCACTCTCAGCTAAAGATATTAATGTTTTTCTCACAGTATTTATTTATAAAGAAAATTTATTCTGGTGTGGGGGGGGTGACATTTATGCTGATTTTACCACAGCCTTTTCACTGCCTGTGTCTTTTATTATAGCTGTATTTCTTTCATTGCCTGCTGTTCATCCCCTCTTAGAAGTAAAATATTTTAGCAAGCTGACCATCTGATGAAACATTTTTTCTGCTACGTTCAGAATATATTTATGAAGTAGCATTGGAGGAGTGAAGGCATATAACATTTTCAGACAGTGTGTCACAGTATAAGGGTGATGTAGGTTTATGGGAGATATAAGAGAAAGGAGGGAATCACTTCCTTAGGGTGATTAAGCAGATTTTATTTACAGCACAAACTGGACACATGCAAATTGAGTATCTATTAAACACAGCATTGCTTTAGATTTCAGGCAGCTGGAGATGAATGCTTTGGTATTAATTTTCACCTAACACAGAAATGTTAGATCAAGTTAAGGTTTAGTATATATCAAGTGTTCTTAAGTTTAAAAAAAATAGCAAGACAAGCAGAGATGCTGCAATTATTCTTAGAGAAACTACTACAAGTACAATAAAATGAAAATGCAAAGTCAAATTTCAAGAAAAGTAAACAATTTAAGGGAAGCAAGAGTGCAAAGCAGAACTCAGCAGTTTAAGCTCTGCCCTCTAGTTTTTCTCCAGATATGTATATATGGGGTGTGGGGGTGTGGGTGTGTGGGTGTGTGTGGGGGGGTGTGGGTGTGTGTGCGTGTGTGCGTGGGTGTGTGTGTGTGTATTTCACACTATTGTGGTAACTGGTGAGAACTGGGAGAAGGCAGGTCTTTGCCTGCATCTTCAGTGTTGCTTCCCAGCAAAGTCATCTGTGATCTGTGCTCCCTACTGATGCCACAGTGCATAGGAAGGGAAGCAGCTGGGACTTACCCTTCTTGTGCAGAAGGCATCAGGTGATGGCCAACCGAGAAATGAGGCATATTCACCCAAGGATCTAACCTGAGGTCCTAGGAAAGACAAAGAGGATGAGACCTCTGCTGGGTCTGGCACTGAAGCTGCTAATTAGAGTGAGGGAGAAATTAATAAATGTGAAAGAATAAGTGGCAGCCAGGACCACACCTAGTGATGACTGAGCAGTCATGGTGCCCACTGCTCTTCCATGCTGCTTTTTGCCCACATCAAACCAAATACAGAAAACCCACAATGGGAATGTGGCTTAAAATGAATTTACTTGCCTGATGGCAGAACAGGGACCAAAAAAACCCTCTCCCCTGGTGAGTCTCAGACCTGTTCCCAGCTCATGGTATTTCCTATGCAAAATCCCATTGTCATCAGTCTGAGACACTGCTCTCCATAAGGAACAAATTCTGGGAGTGAGGGTGACAGGATCCTGCCCTCGCTTGCAGATGTGCAGATTAGGTGCATTTCTTGAGAGTTAGATCCATGTTTCTGTGGGGGCAAATAGGTAAGCATGGAGCAGGCTGGCATTTACACCTTTTACTCAGCACCACATGCTTTGCACGTACTCACCTTCATCATCTCCCCAGTCTTTTTTGCAGGAACAAAATATGCTGAAGTGTGGAAGATAAAAATCTCACTGGCTTTACAGGTTTCAATTAAATATATCTATTAATGTTATCCTCATATGCTTATTTTTAAAACAGAATTTATTCTTTTCTGCAAGTCATTCACACAGCTGCTGCTACTGCTATGAAAGTGCTTTCCTTGACTTCATATTTTAGTATCAGCATATTTCTTTAGCTACTTTCTATTCATCCCACCTTAGAAATAAAATATTTCATTGAAATGACCATCTGATAAAATATTTCTCCTTAGACATATATTTATTCAAACAGTATTTGAAAAGTAAATTTGTATAATGTTTAAGGCAGAAAGTGGTGCCAACATCAATAAATTAGTGGCAGGCTAACCTGTAGGTTTGTAGGCATTCTCTTTCTGCAGTAATATGCAGTATATCGTTATTAGTAGCGATATACATGCTCCTATAGATCCCAATTCCAGCAAGACTTATGTACATGATTTGAACAGCGTCAAGTGCTCTAGTTATCCGAACTGGAATAGGCTTTAAGTACATACCTGCAGATTGAAGCTTCCTTGGACCATTTGAGGTCTCACAAAATCATGTATTTTATGAATTTCCAAACTGTGTGAAGAGCAGAAAAGCTTCAGTAAAATACAGAAGAGTATTTATTACATATTAAGATGAAGTTAATTGAAAACTTAAGTGTGGCTTTTAATCTAGAACATACTGCATTTTGGATTCAGAGTTCAACTGTATCCCAAGGCCCTGAGCAGAATTTCCCATTGATCCACACGGGTTTCACCAGAGGTCCAGGGCAGTCAGCTGCCAGTGCCTACATCTCAGAGATGCAGATGAGTTCTCCTCCCTTTTGGCTGCATTACAAAGTCTGAAGCCTGGCTTGTTTCTTGCTTATTACTTAAGTGTGAGACAGTCAAGGCA
Source organism: Oxyura jamaicensis (assembly GCF_011077185.1). Taxonomy (NCBI): domain Eukaryota; kingdom Metazoa; phylum Chordata; class Aves; order Anseriformes; family Anatidae; genus Oxyura; species Oxyura jamaicensis. The sequence continues at coordinate 27,711,367 of NC_048899.1, read as the reverse complement.
CATCTGTAGCCGAGACTGGAGGAGTTGCTATCATTTCACTGTGCACAGATCTGTGGTGTACAGATCCCTGCTTCACTCACCTGCTCTAGAGGTGCTCTTTCTGTAGCCTCAGCTGTATGCCCACTTGGTCCAAATTGATGAAGTCATGTGGCTTGAGTGGTGCAAGGTATGCTCCCTGACATGCTGTAATGAGACTTCAGTGTGACTGAACAAGGAATTCATGAACAGTTGAATATTGTGAATGTGACGTATTATGAATTATACAGGACAGAATAAAATGCAAGAATTTACCTCACTGTACAGGAGTCCATTGCCACAATCTCCTGTTTAATGCATTACATGTCCTGTCCAAGGAAGCCTGAAAACACAAGGGGATTGAGTGCAGCAGAAAGTTGCCAAAGCTGTGCTGCTGGCTCTCAGGGTTGCTTTTGTGTGGGCATTTTGGCAACTGGGGACTGTATGTGTATTACAGCAAACAAGGGACTCTTCTATGTCTGACCAGCGTTTATGAAAGGCTTTGTAAAAGACATAAGCTGAATGTGTTATTTTAGCCCCTTAGCTGGCTCATTACACAGTAAATAAAAGCTCCAGGAACTGGAGGAGAAAAATAAAAATGGATCCAAAGGTAAACATCTCACGTCCATGGCTCTTTGCTAAAATCCTTGTTACACTGGCAGAGCATGGAAAGAGGCTTTTCTCTTTATACCGAAATCCTTTTTCTGCTGTGATTTTTTTTCCTGATGTGATCTGATTTAGTCTTTACCTGAGAAGGAGCAGGGAGATTTTGCCTCTCAAAGAAGCAAAGTGCCATGTGTTCTCTCTTCAACCCTGCCTTGTCCTTCCCAGAAGCAGCAGCTGCTGGTCCCTCTCCGTTTAGCAACTGCTGCCTTTCACAGCATTTAATTTGGGGTCCTGTGGATCTCACATCCCAGGCCTTTTCCTTGTAAGCATGAAAGCATGACTTGTGCAGGAATAAATTGTTTTTACCCCAAAGCGCTGTGCAGGTCACCCAGAGTCATTTGCAAAGCAGAATGTAAAACTGGGGTGAAATTTGCAGCAGTATATGCTAATATTTACCAGCTGGCAACACTTGGTCTAAAGGGCAGCTTCCCGCTGCTGAAGGTACCAACTGGAGCACCCTGGCTCGGGACTTGGGGCTTTCTCCATCCCCACATCATGTGTGACAGCAGCAGTCAGCACAGCGCTCCCTCATGTCCTGCTCTCTCTGCCTCTGGTGCTGGGTAGAGCAGGATCAGTGTGTAGTGTCCCTAGGCATGCTGCTGTCACTGCTGCCTTCCTGCCTCCCCTCTTGTGGCTGACCAGAGGGATTTCTCTTGCTGTACAACTAAAGAATGGTGCGATGTCACAGGGAAGTTAAATATCAACTTTGTGTGGTACTTCTGAGCATGGGCTTCGTAGCTTAAGTCTGCATTAACTCAGAGATCCTGCTTTCACAAACTGCTTCTGTTTTCTCCATCGTAACCTCAATGTATCTTTTTAAACATCAATGATACTGGAATGATTATGTTCTCTCTTTTTTGCCTTTTCTCTTTACACTGGTTATCTCAACCCTGTTCTCACTCTCAGCGAGTAAGGAGCCAGCAGACGAGATCTGTGTGCCAGCAGAGCTCCCTTCCCAGGGGTACACCTCATTCACCTGTTTGCGCCCCTGTTTAATGTGTAATCCTCTGTTTCTGACAAATTAATCTTCTCTGTGTGCAAGCACCAACTGTGACATTACAAGCAGAGGATTACGCTTGCAGGCAGGAAAGAGGTAGCAGAGGAACGTGCACTTTGAACACCCCTTGAAGTTTCCTGTTTCTTGTGTATCTTAGTAAGAAAGAATTATAAAAAGATGAAAAATGAGAATTTCTAAGAGTAATGTAAGATATCACTTACCAAGTGCTGTTTGAAGGCCCCTGTTAAGTTTTGTTGCTGCCATGCAAATCTACAAGTAAGTGAATATTGCTTCTTTAAAAACCCGTTTGCGAACTTCTCTTTGAAACAGGTTTGGGGCTTTGAAGGAAATTTTAAATAAAAAGCACATTTTGAGGCTAGTGGGCCTGTCTCCAGTGTGGGTCTGTGTTGCTGGGCTCAGGTGTCATAAAACCTGATGTCGATGGGGACATCAGCCAGATTCAGAGTACTTCCTCATATTTGTACTGCTTTTCCTTGCTTTTACTGCCTCCCAGTCATGCCTGTCAAGACACATCTAGCATTAAACTCAGTTCAACCATGGGTCCCCATGGCGTTAAGGCTGTGGTTTGTGACACAGGTGTGATGAGAACCTCAGATGTCCACTCTAGTTTGCTCTGTTGAAGGGAGCTAAGGCATGCTTCTGGCTACTCACTGCTCCTCCCGTCCCCAGGCCTTTTTAAACAGAAGAGGATTAACAGGATTTGCTGTAAGGTGCCTGCTCCCCCTATTACAATTTCTGTAGTCCTCATTAATTTCATGAAAGCCCTTTTTTGCCTTGCAGCATCTGACTGTAGTTCATTGAAGGTGGAAGCGTGAGTCTCCAGAAGTGAAACTGAGTGTCTTAGAAGTTTTATAGCACTGGAGTATTCAGGCAGTAATTATCTTTAGCTATGTCCTTTATGTGTGTTGGTACAATACTTATGCACTCAATATATCCAGAGTAATGCTTCACTGTAATGTGGAGCAGCATGACGCAGATATTACTAATTCGCAGAATCACAGAATATCCTGAGTTGGAAGGGACCCACAAAGATCATCAAGGCCAACTCCTGGCTCTACACAGGACCACACAAAAAACAGAACATATGTGTGAGAGTGCTGTCTAAATGATTCTTGAACTGCAGCAGACTTGGTGTTGTGACCCCTTCCCTGGGTGGGGCGGGGCTCTGGGTGCAGAACCTTTCCCTAACCCCCAGCCTGACCCTCCCCTGTCCCAGCTCCATGCCGTTCCCTCGGGTCCTGTCTCTGTCCCCAGAGAGCAGAGCTCAGCGCCTGCCCCTCTGCTCCCCTCCTGAGGGAGCTGCAGGCTACCATGAGGCCTCCCCTCAGCCTGCCCTGCTCTGGGCTGAACAAACCAAGGACTACAGGTATTCCTCATGCATCTTCCCTCTCGACCCTTCACCACCTTTGTTGCCCTCCTTTGGACTATCTCTTATAGTTTTATATCTTATTTTGCGGTGTCCAAAACTGCAGACAGTACTTGAGGTGAGGCCCTGCCATACTGAAGGTAATTTCTCATTTTTGGTCTTTTGCTTTTAGCTCTCTTGTTAAAAAGCCCAGTTGAATTATCCCAGAAATAATCATTGGTTTAGTATGTCTGATAATTTATACGGGAGGGAAAAAAGTGGCTTTATTCCATTTTATAGTGCAATATCCATATCCTATTGGTCCTTTATTCCCATTCCAATCAGCTTGTATTTTTCAGTGGCGGGATATGAAAGACTAAATATTGAAGAGGCATAGAAAGCATATAATTGATAAACAATATTTGTCCTTGTATACAGCTGGACATACCAGAGGGTATACTTTAACTGAGGGACACAATCCTACTGCCGATCCAACTTTGCAGAACACCATCCAGGATCTATAATGATTGAAATAGGCAGCAAGTATAGTGCAAAACCATTTATAGTTCAGCTGTCTGTTCGTACTCCAAACTATTGAAACATCCATTATTTGGAATGACATTTTTAATTTAACCATTGGTATATTTCTGCAAAACTTTGGAAAAAATCCTTGTACTATATTTTAAGATGCATTTTAATTAATAATTGCTTTTGAAATGAAACCCTTTGTCTCCAAGCAGGAAAAGAGAGAAAAAGAAAACCCACATATCATAAATATTTTTAAAATGCTGTGATACGTTAATATATTCAGTTTTTTCTTAATAAAGATTTTGATTATTAAAAATACAAATTGTCTGATTAATTATAAATTATAATTTGATTTATAAGATGGTGTTACATATTAAATAATGCCAGATGGTGCCATGAGGGCATTAGCTCCCTGTAATAGATTCTGGATGACAAGGGAATTAAAAGAGGACAGAGTCCGTGAACCAAATTAAACAAGCAATGAAAACTCTGCCAGAATAAAAACTGTTCCCAAAGCATTTTTCTCTCTTTTTTAAAAAGTTTTTTGTTTGTTTGTTTGTTTGTTTGTTTTGTTATGCTTTTAGCCCTTATGATTACAACAGGATTCCAAAGACAATACAACAGGGATTAAATTTTCAATAATTTCACATGTATTGTAAGCTTCATCCAGTATGTTTACATTCTTTAGTAAAACACAAAAATCTATTATTTACCAACATTTTACCAACACTTGTTTTGCTGAATGTTAGAGCAGACAGTCTCTTTACTCATACTACTCCTTGCTAGGAAAGTTCCCTTTTTCTACCTTAGCTCTAGAGGCTGTGGTACATCATTAGCCTAATGCACAGTTTCTCTTCCTATGCAGAATTAAATTAATTAACTGTCTTTACTTATAGACATACTTATCTATAAAAAAAAATATATGCTTATACATGGAATGGTCTAATACTACTAAAATGAATGAAAAACATCTAAAGAGGCAGGAGGGGGTGGAGAATAGAGTATGTAAATACACAGATTGAAATTCCAGCGATAGAGATGTTTTTTTAGCACTGAAGTTGAGGGGGCATTAATATTTTCATTGCTGACTTTTAATAGAAGTTGCCTGTATTAAACTCATGTGAGAAAAGGAATTCTGCTTCTTCACTGACCTGAATATCTCTTCTCTTGGCCCTAAGTTCCGATTTCATGTTGGTTCAGTGTATTTAAATATCTGCCATCTCCTATGTTTTTCTTTGCCATGGTGTACCATGTGTTCCATCTTAAAGGACTATTCTACAGGGAGCTAAAATATTCATCTTTTAATTGCATGCTTTATTTTGAGGGGTATTCATTAACAGATTGCTTGTTTGTTCTTTGCCCAGTGAACTATTGCCATTATGTAAGCACTCCATATTGACTTAGTAATATCCCCTAGAGCATCCTACGCTGACCTACAGAGATATTTTCATACCTCTCATTCTCAAAACTTCCAGTTTTAAGTTTGCTGTCCTTATTTGATGTCATTAATTAAATATCTACAGAGACTTTCCTTTTCCATCTTCTTGGAATTTCCATGGATTCTGCTGTAGCAGGAATACAGAAAAAGGTGTATGAGAGACTGACAGTTTTGTAAAATAATCCTTGTTAGAATGTGCAATAAACACCTGAGAAGCCTAAGGAATTTTTTAGGCTTAGCAAGTATATCTTTCCCCTGGGGATGTTGCCTTTTTTTTTTTTTTTTTTTTTTTTTTTAAGTGAAGGGAACATTGAAATAGCCTCATGTATTTTATATTGAAATATCTGATTCAAAAGCACCAATTTCTTTTTTCTTGTGCTCTTGATGATCTTGTTTTGATATATCATCTTTCTATTGAACAATGACTGATGACTTCTGTTTCTGCCTAATGTGCAATGTTTATAAATGAATCAGAAAAGCAACGTTGCACGTATTTGCATGAGAATATAATGTAATGAAGTTGAACCAATTTTATCTCTGAAATTCCCTATTTAAAGTGCACCGGTCTTCAGTATAAGATGATTTAAAACATGCTGAGCCTGGTTATTTTTTTTAACTTGGATTTTCCACTGTAGGTAATTCCAATTTTCCAAATTTCTTTTAGTATTGAACAAGACAAAGCTATTGTATCACTCAATGTATGAAGAAACAGAGGAGTTTTTTTTTTTTTTTTTTTTTTTTCTTTTTGTTTCTTTTTTCTTCCTGGTAAGGTTAATTTTTTTGGTGTCATTGTCTTATGATATAGTTTTAATACAATAAACAGTCCATTTAAATTTGAAATGAAGAATTTCAGTCACTAAAAAAGAAAATCCAGTAATTCTGGTACAAACATATAAAAAAGATTAAATATTCCAAAAGTATAGGTGAAAATCACATTTTTTCCATTCCTTTTTATGAAGTGTATGCTTGCAAGTTCTTAAGTAGTAATTTTCATTTAGTCTCCAAATAGCATAGAACTTAAATAATATTTCTCCTCAGGCTCTCTGTACCAAAGGTAGTAGAGTGATCTGTCTGAATCTCTTCAACATTACACCATACAATTTTTAGTAACTTTTATGTTATTTTTACAAATTGCTTCTCTCTGATACTGTTAAGCTTCAGGTAAAAACAACTAATTTAATCTTTACCACACCTAGAGGGTGCTTCCTGAAACTGTCCAGCCTTAAATTGTGATCTTGTCGTGTCTGAAGAGAATCTCTCAAGATCCTACTTGATCTAATCTGTAGACACAAGTTGCTGTAAGGAGACCTCAGCTTTGACTCAGCAGTGTGCAGGTGTGTACATAGTTGCATATATGTTTTAATACATACAACTCAAGTAATTAGTATTTCAAAAGAGTCATCTCACAAAGCAAACGAACAAAAATATCACCCTTTATTTCATCAGCAAAGAATGATGGTAAGTGTCTGTCATACAATAAATATTTTAACTTAATTTCCTTCCATTTTGGAGCTTCATCTCTGTGATTTCTTCATGAGCTGCTCTCTTTTCTCCCACCTCTAATTTCATGAGTAATAGGGTCTCTGTGTCTTACTTTCAAATACCTATATACCTCTGAGTCACCTAAGAAAAGGAATATAAGCAGGCAAACATAACATTGTGACCCGTCATTTGACATTATGATCCTGGTCTGTATTACCAAACAAATGTTCCCACACTAGTTAAGCTGGACTGCTTGAGACGGCTGTGATGCAGTTCAAAGGGACCTGAGTCTTTGATTTGCTTTCTCCTGCTTATGTGGTTCATCTGTGGAGAAGAGGCACCCCATGTACTAGAGGCTACCATAGGTCAGCAAGATAAAATGGACTGGAAAAGACCTCTGCCAGAGCATATTGCCTGAGCATTTCCAGTTGCTGTCCAAAAGCTATTGCAGTGGAATGGGGTGAGAATGGGGAAACAAAAAGGATAGGAAATATTGGAAGGATCCAGTAAAAAAAGGAGACTGAAAGAACTGGAGAAGTGAAGTTGAAAGGAAAAATTGAGAGAGGATGACAGATATCTAAGGAAAGGTTGCCCAGTTGCTCCTGTTTCCATTTTCTTGTATTATATAATCAAGCTATAATTAAGCTCTCCAGAAGCATATTAAAACTGACTAAAGGAAATGTGTGTCTTCTGTTTTGTTTTATTGCATTAAGTATTGCATAACAAACTTACGGAATGCCATCCTGAAGGGAGGCTTTTATCTGAATCATGTGAACCAGTTTCACTGTAGACACCTTTCTCTTAAAATGATCACATCTTTAGTTTTCAGGACTACTCAGTTCAGGTTAGGAGAAATGTTTTGTTAACTCCATAGATATTTCTGTAAAAGGTACCTTTATGAAGTACTCAAGTTTAGCTACCAGATGAGGAAGACTACTGATGCCATTTGCAACTGCTGTTTATATATCACAAGTAATTAAGTCCACAAGGATTTCTCCCTCTCCACCATAATTAGTTTCAAGTTCTGTTCCTGAAAAATGTTCTCTAGGAAAAGACAATTTGAATTAATTTCCTCCATCAAAAAAAAAAAAAAAAAAAAAAAGAGAGAGAGAAAAACGTGGAAATTAAAAAATGAAAGTTTCATCTATTTAAATTTAATGTCTCGTATTTATGATAAATTAATTGTGAGTTAAGATATAAATTATTTGAACTGAAAATAGCCCAGCATTGTTGTTCTTACTCTGGTCTTTTTTGTTCAAGAGTATTTTTGATACTCTCAGTCTTAAGATGTATAAAATCAGGAATAAGTTTCAAATTGCCAGTTCTTTAAACAACATGATAATCTGTTAGTGTCTGCTTCCAAAAGCATGCAAGTAAAGTGCGAGCTATTAATAAGTGGGGCAAATAGAGAAATTGCTCCCAAGTAAAGTTTATTTATTTATTTTTTCCATACATGTATATCATCTGTAGACGGGAAGCATTTCCGAATAGTTTTGCTCAGGTATGTAACTCTTTTAAAAGAATTGTTCTTATACAAAGATTAACCTAGACTGGAGTTTTAAAAACTGAAATTTGACAAAACATGAAAGATTGTTGAACTAAATGTGCAATTAATTTAACTTGTATTTCTAGCACACACAATAACAGCCATAATTTTTCTAACCTCCTCTGCTTTCCCTCTCTATTCATTGCACATTTAAATTCATTATGGAAAAAAATTGGGGAAAAAAAACCCTGATAGTTATTTTTATGATCAAACACCTTTTCCAATTAGTCTTGGCACCTCACTATAATCACGATGAATGTTATTAATTCAGCAGTCTACATCCTATTAAGGGTTTCATCAGAGTAGTGTGTTCAGGAACTTAATGGCTTTTGCATATTAATGCTGTAGCCTGTGGTCTTGTATCCATACTGCTGCGTAATATCATGCATTTGCTCTCATACATGTGCGTACAAACATATAAACTTACGATTGCATACAAATACTGATCAGGTGAATGAAAGACTGTGAAAGAGTATTTTGAATTTAAGCAAGCATTTTAAGTAAATTTATTGTGAAAGTGTTCTCCTTGTAACAAAAGATACAGTGCCATTAGAAATCAGAAGGATATCAGGGCAACACAGAAAAAGAAAACAGGAGTAGTAGTTGCTAGGCATGGTGTTCAGGCCTTGGGGATATTTGAGCTCATGGTAAATGCAAACTAGGTATATAACTATGAGGGTAATTTAAATAAGAGTGATTAAAGCAGGGATATGGTGCTTTGTGAGAAATCTTGAAGGTTAGCAGTGATTTGTAGGGCAAAAATTTGGGGAACCACTGGGCTATAGCAACCAGTCTGACAACTTTTCTTTCTTTTGACAACAAAATAAGAAAATGTTTGAACTATCCAGCCTTCAGAGGATTTTGTCTCACCCTGTGTGCATTACAGATCATGCTCCTTATTTATCTTTTCTCTAGTAAACCTATAGTTCCTCCCTAATCTTTGAAGATAATTTAGACATTTTTGAAAATTTAAGTGATGGACAGATCATGATTTAAATTGTCCCACTAATAATGACCAACATTTAAACGTCTATATCTTAGACATATTTATCATATCTATCTAAATTATCTCTATTTCTTCTTCCATACTGTCTTGTGTTTTTTGTTTGTTTTTGTTTTTTCTTTTTTCTTAGTTTATTCAAACTTTCTTCTTTCTTTGGATTTGGATCTGGAGCATCTCCTGCAAATTGCTGCAAAACCTTGCATGTTCCTGAATTGCTCTTTAATGTTCCTGTCAGTTTGGCATTCCTCTAGAACACTTCTTTTTGTATGTCTGTTTAAGGATTCAGCAGCACATACCAAAACTTTGACCTGGACCTGAGCTGAAGTTCCTGTTTCTTCTAAGTTGTTGAGGGTGTCTTGCTCATTTGACCCTTCCTTGAGGTAAATTCAACCACATCACTCCCTTCTGTAGTGTTTTCTTAAAACCAAAACAAAACTACAAACCCGTATGCCCTGATGACATTACTGTTGCAGCTCTTGAGCAGGCTTTGACTTGGAGGGAACAATCCCTGCACTTCAAACTTGAGCTCTTTCCCTGTCTTCCAGAAGGAGCATTATGCAAGATCTATTTAGGTATTATGCCCTCATCAGGAAGCACATTTAGAGCTGAGCAATGAAATAGTCCTTGTATCACTAATTAAAATTCAGTGGTGAGGTTGTTTAATTACTCCCTCCACTGAAAATTCTTACTTTGCTTTTCACATTTATTCTGGTAATAACGTGTTGAAGAGCTCATCAGGCTCTGAAGGAAGGCAACAATTTTTCTCATGTACATAATCATTAAACTGACAAATAGGCACAGCACTACACAGTTATCAATATTAGCACCGCAGCCCCATCACTAGTAAAACTCTTTGTGGCAGGGGATTAAAGTGCATAATGGGGGAAAAAATGGTGGGAAACAACTAAGTTTGAGATCCTTCCCTCCTGGCAGCCACCTCAAATCAATTCGTACTGAACACTCCTCCTTCCTGTACAAAAGCAAGATAAGTGTGTTTGATTCTGAAGGGAGGGAAAAAAAAAAAAAGGTAATGGCCTTATTTGCTTTTTCTTTATGGTTAAAGCTAAAATGATTTCCTTTTTTTTTTCTTCCATTTTTTTTCATTCATGATGTTAAGACTTCAAAACTGGTAGATGAATATAACTATCTGCTGCAGACGGCTTTGAAATTCAGTCACTGGCTCTCACTCCCAGTGAAATATGTGGTATGGAGGGAAGAATTCCCAAATTATCATGTTGAATCTTGTCTTGGGATAAATAACTGGGTTAAATAACTTGGGTTTTCAGTTGCTCAGGCATCTTCTCTGACTTCAGAGAATCAGCGTGCAAAGGAAAGACCACCCAATTTCACAAGAATAAACTTAGCATCCACAGACTGCCTCTGTGATCTTTATAAATAGGGCCTTATAATGATTTGAAGTTTTCAGGAGTGTCTGGTCTTGCTATACCAGGGAGAAGCAGAACTGCAGCAAATGGAAATAAAAAAATAGCTGCAGATGTGTTGATCATTGCAGTTAGGGTTATAGGGCTATAAGCATAGCAGGAAATGAGGGGGGTGCTTCTTCTTAGCACTCTAGAAGGGTGAGATAGTGGCTGAGAGTGGGATCTTAAATGCACTGTTAATACAATGTCTCGTGGCAGGTCTAGGGATAAGGGGTAGGATAATGTACGTTTTGAAAACCTGGCTTGGTAGTTTTGAGGCAAATGAGAGGAAGCCAATGATAAGGTAAGAATTGTGATTTGGAGCAAGTTTATAATATGAAAGAAAAGGGAAAAAATATGGTATTTCTTCAGTAACTGTGCTGATGATCTTGAAAGGTTGCTAAGCTACTATCACACAAAAAAAATGAAGTTGAAGATCAATTATCATGATTAATGCTAAAGAAAATACAGGTTCAGTTTGTCATTTTGGTCATGGCAGCTTCTAGCGCAGCAATCTGGAGCTGCAGATCATTGCTTGCGGTGCTACAAGTAGGCATGGCAGCACTGCCAAGCTGGGTGGCTTACTAGCACTAAAAATCACTTTGAATAAAGAAAGAAATAATGGCAAATTTAGCTGCTCAAGAAAACAGCAGCATGATAAATAATGTATGGAAATGGGATGTTTCTTTAAGAGATGAAGGAAGGAATACTGAAGTTTTTATTGAGCAGTTAATGCCCTCTTTACTTATTATCTTTGGATTTTTTAACTCTTTTGGCAGTTAGACATGTTTAAATGAAATAATTTCTTCTCTTCTACCCTGGAAGAGAGGGACTGTAGATTAGATTTGACCTGAAGTTCCCAGTTGTTAGTTTCATTTTGCAGAGTTTTTCCTGCAGAGTTTGATGCTTTTTGTTGTTTTGGTATTGTTTTATTACAGATAAACAAACAGGAAAGCAAAATTCAAGACATGGACCTGGAATGTGATGCATGCTTTCCATGGGCATTTTTGCCTTGGAAAGGCCAGCTTTCCCTGTGGTATAAAAATTACCCCATTTCCAAGTTTGCCAGTGACAAGGCAAATGAAGCAAAGTTTTTCACTTCTAGCAGTCACATCTCAGGCTGATATTTTGAATTTGAGACATCTTTTCTTACCATGATGACTTTGGGATGATGTTTACTCAACGTTACTTTTCAATTTTGGAGGGCATGTAAAAAGTGATTAAAAAGTAGTAAATCCACATGGTTTATGTATTTTTGGCAGCATTTCCAAATCTTTTGATGTAGTCTTACAGATAATGCATAATTTGTGTCCAGAATCTGTTCTGTATCTAAATTTCCCCATTGTACCATACAGTTTGGAGGCAAACTGTTCAAGGGACTGTGCTAAACTGGTTAATTTGGATCAAACCTCTGAAAAGCTTAGAGGAATTGATTTGCACTGGATGTGAGCTTTATTTTGCATGCCTAACCAGAAAAAAAAAAAAAAAAAAAAAAAGCTTTTAATGGGTTGTGGGAGGAATACATTTCAGGTAATGGAAGATAGGCTTTGTTTTGGTGCCTCCAATTACTCTTCATTGCTTTGAAGCTTGTTGGATGGACTTTCTGAGATGAGGTGGTGAGAGCCTCACCATCTTGAATTGTTAAAAAAAAAAATAAAAAAAAATCCCATACTGCAAGCAAAGTCATTGTGTCCAATGAGATAATGAAGTTATATCTAGTGAGTGCAGAAGACCAGAATTAACTGATCGCTCATCCTTTTTGTCTCTTACTGAGTTACAAAGATAATATTACAAGGAGTTGAGGAAAGCAGCATACTGGAAGGCAGATTGCTTGAATCACTTGTGGACAGCAGAACATTCAATTCAGATTTACATTTTCCTCAAGGGAGGTGATTTATCCTAAAAATCAATATTGTGCTGGATATGTCATGCAGCAATTATACAGCACTTTATGTTTTCAGATCAAGAGATGACTGCTTGCTATTACTAACCTTTATGATATCTTTTGGGGGTAAATCAAGTGAAAGCTTTTTTTCCCCAAATTATAGGCTGGCACAGCAAACCAAGCAAGCATAAGAATCATTCAATGAATATTGCAGTCTAATTAGCAATATCTGAAATGTTTCTATTCAAAAATTACATAGCTGCTCCCCTCCCCAAAGCTGACTGGGGTTAAAGACCTTTCACAAGTGCTAAACTCCAATTTGTTGTGCCAGGTAACCAAGGATCTTGAGCACCATTGTACTCTCTGGGATTTGCTGCAGTGTAGTCTTCTTGCTAAGAGTTGTTTTCTCTTTATGTCTCTTCAGTAAGTACTGCTCTGAATGTGATAAGGTTTTGTACTTTCTCATCTATTTCCTTAAAAAAATAATTAAAATAATCCACACACACACACAAAATAAAAATAACCCTATGCTGAAAGCTTGTCTATTTACACTGAGAAAGTACAGCTGATTTGTAAGGAATTGGTTAGCTTTCATATTTTCCACCTACATGCATCCATAAATGCATGCAAAGCTGCTTCTGGCTGGAGAGGGCCCACCCTCTAAAACTATATTGAGATATTTCTTTCGGAAGGATGGTGCTGTAATCAGTGACTTCTCAAAAAGGAATAAATTAAGTGCCATTGACCCTGCACTTTGATATATCTAACTATATATATATATATATATGTATATGGATTGTTGTCTGTGTTTTCAGAATTGCACCATTTGTAAAAGCCCAATTTGGAAAATCATTTGTTGAAAGGACGCTGAAAATTCAAGGTGTAAAGGGACAAGATAATCACAGCGTATATGTGAAAAATAATGTGACTCATTGTCTTGTGTGTATAACAGTGGAATATTACTACCTTTTCTGTGTCACTTTTGGACCAAGAAGTATGTCATTACAAAATACTTAGCTATTGACTTAACAGTGAGAAAAGCCCTGTGATTGAACAGTGGGGAGGAATTATCAGCTCAGCTGGTGAAATCATAAGTGTCCTAATCAGCAGTCCCTGCAGCTGGAGACATGATGCATCCTTTCCCATGTCAACTTTTTTCTTTCAATATTGAACATATCATGAACACTCTTAAGTAGAAGATAAGCAAATTTTCCTCTGTAGATCATATGTAAGAGTGAAATCATGTGTAAGAGTGAAACACAGCTCAGAGAAGTCCATGTGCTGATTAGGAAAATATTCTGCTTGATCAGTAAGGGGTACTGAAAAATTAATGCCTACAGAAGATCTAAGGTCTTCAGTGTAATAAACAGCTGTAGCAGTAGTATGTAAAGACATCTCCTGAGTTAGTTAAATGCATGCTGTTGCAAGCAAAATCTATAGGACCTGAGCTATATACTTGCCCATGTTTTAGAGCATGCCTGAAATATTTGTAAAAACAGCTGCTTGAGATTTTTTTGTTTTTTCCTGAGAACATGTGAGGTGAAATGCTGTGTATCTATTTTTAATGAGAAATAATGAGCTTTTCAGCTGATGGAACTTGAATACTGGCTTTTGTGCTTCAGCAGAGCTGATGACCATAAACAATCTCTATCTGCATGTAGATGTTAAATCCCCAAACCTTCAACTGTGCCAAGCAAGGGTCAGCACTAATAAAGGCAAGTTTCCATGGGTTTGGTTATAGCATCCAGCTTCTCCAGTCCTTAATAAGCCTCGAGCTCTGATTAAACATTTCTAGCACATGGGCTATTTGCAACATCTCTTTCTCTTTCTCATGTGGATTTGCTGCCATTTAATAATGTCTGAATTCATAGTGCAGTTTTCTGGTTTTGTTGTTGTTTGTTTGTTTTCTTGTGAGATGATTAGAGTTTTTTGTTGTTGTTGTTGTTGTTGTTGTTGTTTGTTTGTCTGTTTTCCTATAGCTGGTTAGTGTTTATTTTCATGTGAAAACTTAATATCATTCAGCATAATTTTCTGCTGTCAAATCTGATTGATACTTGCCAAGGAGCTAAAATTTATTTTCTCTCTCTATATATATATGTAGGGAAGCATAGTCACGTGCACAGAGGTTTCTTCAGGAAATGTACCAGTAACAGGGCTGAATAATTGATTCTGGTTCTTGGATCGTTTGTCCATCAGGTTCCCCAGACTGATTTAGGTGTTAGGGTAGCATGTCAGAGCAGAGACCAGGGGATGGGGTTGGGGTCAAATCACCAGTCTGTGGAATTAATTTTATCATTTTATTTCCTTCTTTCCTTCAGAAAAATAAATTAGTAGGGTCAGGATGGGGGATGGGGGAGGAGGGGAGTGGGGGGTGGGGGTGTTGTTAAAATATTCATAATAGTAGCTTTGGAGTTTAAAATAGGGAAAATATGATGAAAAACTACTTAATGTGCTATCATATCTTTTCCTAGACCTTCCATAACACATTCCTCACCTTTTTTTTCACCACCCTCCAAAAAAATCTGTGTTACTGAGCTCTCTAGGAAGAAATGCAGTATTTTCTACCCCATTTTATATTTTGTCCCTTTTTTAAAAATGAGAAAAATTTGTTCTGAAATCTGTTTTGTGATATTCTGGATCATCAAACTGTTTGTTTGTTTGTGTGTGTGTGTGTGTTTTAACTTGCTTTCTTTTGTGGTTATAGTTTAATGACTAAGTTTATAGATTCCCAGGCACCAAATGTTTTGCTGGGTCACCAGCTGGGTCTGCAGTTTTATAAGCTGTTTTGTTGCCAGACTGTTCTCAATGGATATAACATTATCAGGTGTGAGGTTGTAAGGATGAAATAGAGAAAGGAAATAAACAATAGAGAAGTAAAGAAAGGGAGAAGGCAAGGTGGCTAAGTGAAAAGGGAGACAGGTCTTCATGAAGGACATGTGTCTAGTGCCCTACACAGTAAGTTTTCCCTGCATCCCCACAAAGTACCAGTGTATGGCTATGGGTTGAACTGGATAGAACCACTAATAAAATCAGTTGGTGTTTTATCCTTTGCTTCTGTGCCAAAGGTACACCTGGCATTTCTTTTCTCACCCTCCTATAATGTTGAAAACTTCTACTACTACAGTTCCTTCCTTCTATCTTTATTTAACTGATACATAATTTCTCCAGCTATTATCAGCCTGTGACTATTTCTTGAGCAAAATCGCTTTGTATTTTCTTTTGCTCTTCTTCACAATCCTTTTACAGTCTTTTGTTATTTCTGTCTTGAGTCATGTTTGCAGCTTATCCTCAATTTAAATCATCTGTGAATTTAACAAGAAGTTTGTTCCTTCTTCTGGAATATCGATAATTAAATTAAACAATGCAGATAGACCCTTTCCATTTTCTTCATTACATTATATTAAAGCCCAATGGTAATTAGTTAATGAGCCTTTGATTTTTTTTTTTTTTCCTTCTTAGACCAGATCTGAAAATTATCATCAGCACAGAGCATATTAGCTTGGCTGGGCCTCTGCTAGGTTAGAGAGGGCAAAATGTAAGCACTGAAAGCGCTGCAGTCTGCTGAATCTAAGTGCAGAGAGAACATAATCTGGACTGCTTAAAGAAAATAGCCCTCCTGGTACAGCCCCAGACCACACTCTGGCTCACTATAGATAAAAGAAAGCATCACTTCTTATTTTCTTTAGTGGGGATTTTGCTAAGGTTAGTCACAAATTAGTCTCCTACAAAGCAGGGAAGATGATTGGCAAGACTTTCTTCTACTTGTTTTCTCTTTTTTCCTTTGAAACTCCTTTTGATTTCACCAATGTAAAGAACAGGCAGCCACATCAAATTAGAGGGCTTGGAATGGGAGGATCAAACAAATGTTAACAAGCTGCAGGACAGAAGAGAAATTATTTGAAAAGCGGAGATGTTTATGTCTTTTCTTCTCCTGTTTTTTCCCAAAACAATAGTAAAGGTTTTGCTAATGTTGCTGGGAGAACATGAAGGTCTGCTCTAGCAAGCAGATAGGAGTTCAGGTTTACAGAACTTTGGATTTGCAGCAGCCTTGTGCCACACAGATTCTAGGGCACAGAGAGATTAAATGATCTGCCTATGGCCATGCCATGCGGAAGAGTCCTTGCTGCCAGTTCTCTGTGTACCCTTTTCTATGAACTAATCCCATGTAAGTCTGTGGAAGTGAAATAGTCCCCATTTTCTCATAGAAAGGGAAATACACTACGTTTTTACTGACCCAGGTGGCTCTATTTATAGGTTAGTGCCAATTTTGTTTCTCTTAGCTTGAGCTAGAAGGAAGTCTTTTCCAAGCTTTCATGTTTAATTCTTGAAAAAAATACTAGGGCTTACACTGTTCATCTCTTTAGAAGCATCTGATATTACCCATTTTTAAAGAAAGAACTTAGGTTGCTCATTCACTTCCAGCTACAAAGAGAATATATTTGCACTTCTTATGTCTTTTATGTTTGTATTTTAATGTAAATATTACAAAAATGCAATGTGCAGAATGGCACATGCTAAAGTGTTTCTATGATGCATTTGGATGTTCTGTCTGTGACTTCAAAGCATTCACTTCTTGAATTATTTGTGGAGAAAGTAATGCATGGTAATGACCTGTAATCTGTTTGCATAACTCCCTTGTGGTCTGTTGTACTGCTGCACAGGATGTGTTGGTTATGAAATAGTGCTTTGTCACCCTGGCAAGGAGATCTGAAATGGAATGGAGAATGAGAAGAGCATTCCCCTCTGTGGCTTGTGCAAAAATACTCTCTTTTACTTTGTCCAAAATGATTTTTAAAAAGTCCTGTGGGAACATTGACAATGACTTTTAAAAATGATGCCACTTTTGAAGCTTGTTTTTCTAGTTACATGTTAACGAAACAAAGTAGAACAATCTGGGAAAACTACCCAGACCCTTCAGTGCCTCTTTCCAGATGAAATGTGGATGCTTTAGATTTTATTGAAAATCCCACAAGATCATGCCAAATTTCTCCTTAAAAATCAACAAGAGGCAATAAATGATATTACTGGTTATAGAGAATTACTCAGGTTTCTGTACTCAAAAGTCACAGGCAAATCTTGTCTCCGCTTTGTAGCTTGGTGGTTTCTCCACTGGTTTCTAGTGAACACTAAGTTGATTGCGCTCTGAGACCCTCATGGCAATAAGCAACCAAACACTTACAGACATACTGAAAGCATTTTCTATCAGGTGACAAATTTATTTTTTTCTTCTTCTTTTTTTTTTTTTCCTTAAACCAGCCGAGACAACTTTGACAATCCAAATGTGAATCTGTTCATTGCCAAAAGATGTCCAAATTGAATGCTTCACCTGAAATCTGAACAATTATGTTAAAAGGTCTATGTTATGTTGCACACTGGTGGGTCTCAGAGTTTCAAGGCACACTATACTTTGTTGACTGAACTTGACAAGAGTTTCCACTTAATGTAGACTTTTCTATTTTTTTTTTTTCTTGCTTAATTGCTTCCTGCATGTCTGTGTATTTCTGCTCTGTGGGAAAGTCAGAAAGTGATTCTGAAACAGGAGGATGTGATATTTATTCTGTAGGCATTAGGAGTTCTAATTACTCCCTGACGAGTCTCATTCACAAAGCATTTTATTTATGATGCTTTTTCTTAAATGATTAAACATTTATTGGTTAAATGTTTGCTAAGTGTAAGGGCATCACATCCTTGATGCTGGCTCCCAGTAGAAAAATAAGAGTAAGAAAATAGTAGGTAGCTGTTACAGAAAAGTCTTTCCCAATAGGCAATAGCTATTTATCAGAAAGATACTGGCTTCCCTATTTAAAAAAAAAAATAAATAAACTATACCACATATTTTTTTTAATATGTGGTGCTATCTAAATAGCTTTGGTTTTGTTGTTGTTTATCACTGTTCTTGTTTCACAGCTGTTCTGCCTGGTCTTCATCACATAAATAAATCCTTTTGAGGTTTGACTTTGTAAATATATATATATATATATATGTATATATATATGAGGTAGCTCGTTAGTCACTGCTTTGTTTCCAAATTGGCAACAGCATCTTTTTCAAGTTCTCACCTCCAGCCTGCTTAAGTTCAAATGAAGAGTATGCAAAGAAAACCAAACTGAAGGACAGAGTAGAAGTCAGCCAGGGAAATGCCCTCAGTGGCTGCCCTAGAGAAATGGGTCTCATGAATGTAGCATGTGCCTTTCCAATTTGCTTTGGAACCATTCTTCGTCTGCTGCTTTTTCTCCCTTCTTCCCTCATTTCATTTTGACCCCTGGGATTCCCTTTCTCTGGTTTGTTCTTCTCTTAACTGAGGCAGAGGCAGCAAAGTAAATCACCCTTGGTAGTGCATACACTACCTGATTTGAAATAACCACAATCATCATGTATATTTTATTGTTCCAACAGAACATGCCAAAACAGGAGGGAGAAAACAAGGATTATCTATGTAATAAGGATGCCATGAAGCGTTGGGCCCCACATGGACATAGGACTTGAGGCCATGTAGGTGCCATGTTGAAGCCAAGCAAAAAAGTCTCTGAAGTGTGTTACCTTTCTTGGAATAGCGTAGATAGGTACTCAGAGTAGCTCCAGCAGCAATGATGTATGTCAGTGGAGGAAAAACATGTAGTACTGTGGACAGGCAATAGAGTTCCACCATGGCATTGAAGGCAGAAAGGATACTGGTCTGGCTTTACTCCTTGCAGCAGGGACTGGGTAAACCATGTAACTCTAGGGTGTAACATCTCAGTCCTCCACTCACTGACTGGCTTTTGAGAGCTGAACATCACCAAGAAATACAGTTTTCACTGCTGAGTGCATACCAAGAGTGCAACCGTTCCTTTTGCATGTCAGGAGCAGGCAGCATGTGGGGCTGCAGATAAAAAGATACAATGGAATTGATTTCTTCAGAGCACTCCTATTTCCTATGCCTAGTCTGCTACATAATGTGTGAATTCAGAACAGCTCCACCAAATGCAGAGGAGATGGATGGCATTTACTCTACTGCAGGCGAGATCAGAGTGAGGCTGGAAGATGTATGCATTTTAGTGCCTGTAACATTATGCATTATGCACACAACCCGACAATTCCTGAGCTCAGTTCCTGCTGTTAAGTACCTTCCTCACAACCTGCAAAGGCAGATTCTTTAATTAACCTTTAAATGATAATTATTTCACTGGCAGTGCACCAAGCCAGAATCAAAGTAACTCAGTTCATACGGTATTATACTTGTCTCCTGAAGATATGTTAGATTACCTGGAGTAACTCAGTGAAGCTGAAGGCTGCTTCCCCTGCTTTTGTGCTGTTCACTAGCAAATCTGTGGCAAATAGGATAAGGATGGGGGAGATACATGGGGCAAGGCAGATGATGTGCTTTCCTGTGAAACATGCTGAGTGGAACAGGCAGACAATGCAGTCAGAAGTCATTGGGGAAGCAACACAAAAATGTACCAAAAAGGGAAAGTGCAAAGTAAAACTCTCCAATTGTAGTGACTTTGGAAATTACCTAAACTAACCACCACCTTGTGACAAGCACTGAAGTGCAGGTGGAGAAATGCTTGCTGTGATACTTGAAAGATATATCCCACTAGCATTAAATCAGTGATATCACTTGCTGTCATTTTTATAAGCTGAACATGGAGTAGCTTGGATTTACAAGAGGCTGGTTTACATGGATGGCCTCTTGGAACTGCAGAGAGCAATGGGGCAAATCCTCTCAAAACGAGGGAGGTAAACTGATTTCCCGGGCTTTTTAAAGTGTTTGATTTCTATACCATTCATTCACTCCTTGCTGAATTTTTAGCAGTGAGCCCATGTCGTGAGTCCTAAGTACGCAAGGAGATAAAGGCAAACTTTTGCCTCCTTCAGGCTCCTCATGACGTTGTGTCTGTAGAAGCTAAGGTAGAAGTGAATCTCCTAGCTTGGGTAAGAGATACCAGTGAGGTGAAACTGTATGTCTAAATGAATTGATTGTTTTCTGCAGACCCATCATTTCAGGGAAGGCAATGATGCCAAGGCAAGCAGCTCCCCTTTTTCCTACAACCTTACAAATTTCCTCTAAGTCTACAGAAAGCAACTCCCATGAGATAAAGAAAGGAAAACAATTTAAAATAAGTAAGTAAATGAAGCCTCTGATTCCAGGGCATTTTCCAGATCAGATTGGAAATGTTCTTCGAAATGATGGTACTGCCTACTGATATTTAAGTCCCAGCTGTCCCAAGATGCTGGATGCCACCACCTTCTCAGCCTTTTTGATTCCCTCAGCAGCATGTCTCAGATGTATGCCTTCCCCTCCACTATAGCCATGCTGTGGTTTTACACACAATTCACTAGTTCCCATTTATTCCCATGTGCTCATCAGCAAGTCTCTCATCTGAATGACTGGAATATATTGCTGTCTCCAGGCTAGTAAAGTAAGAATAAATGGATGCGACCACATTCCTTATCTCCACATTGCAGAAACTTTTGTCAATCCCTGAGATAGACTGGGCAGAAGCTGAATGAATAACAGGATCATTTGGGGTCATGGTACAATGATTAGATTCCTACAGCCTGTGTTACTGTAGATTAGTACTCTGGCTCCCTCGAGGAAAAACAAATTTGAAATTCAACACTACAGCCAGATGCCAGACGGGCCATCATAAGCAGTGTGAGAATGTGAGAAAAACACACGTCCTTTTAAGGTACTGAGATCTTTTCCCAGCAAACCCTAATCTCAATCCTAAAGGGAAAGCTCAGTTAAGCTTGAAATGCCCTGTTGCAAATAGGACATCTCTGGCCTCTTGTGGGGATCACAGTGGTGGTTTGGCGAACTTTGGAAGTGGTGCTTTTTCTTGAAAGAGGGAGAAAGGCTAGAAATGCACAGCAGCTCTAATTCAGTGACAGAGATTTCAAAAGCTTTGTGGTAAGATATATAGCAAGGGACAATTTTGACAGACAAGATCAGCAAGGGACTACCTTTTCTGTCCTGGAATCACTTATGTTATCCCCCTAGTGTATGTGTGAAGGACCATAAGGTGCTGCCTAGAAATGAATGGGTGCAGGACATGAAATTGTCCAGGGAGATGGTCTTTATTGAGCACTGACAAGGGAAGTTTTCCAGCTTTTTTGATATCTGGCTCTAGTTCCATAGCTTTCTGATTACACAGCAAAATACATTCTGCAGGTCAAAGCTGATGCTCATTTCTAATCTGTGTATTTTCTCCTGACACGGGGTTTATCAATATCCTTCTACCTCATAGCTTTTGCCAGAATAGTAGCTGCTTTGTGTATGGTTTGCTTACTGAAAAAAAGAAAAACAAAACAAAACAAAAAAAAAAAAACAGTCTTATGTCTGATTTACAGGCAGCCCCTTAGAGTGCTTGATGGCAAGTGGTTTTGTCCAAAGTCTTGGCATCATGTGATGAGAAAAGTTCAGATTTCTCTAGACATGCTGAATACCTTCCATGGAGAAATACAGTTGTGGAAAGCTGAATTTCTAATAGAAGCCTCAAGCAGGGAAACATAATTAAGTCCCATATCATAACATGAACAAAATAATTCTTCTAACAGGGCACAAACCCAAACAACTCCCTGTTCTTTCTTTTTTATGTGGCAAAAGAAAGAGAAACACTTCATCCTGCCAAAAAAACAAAAACAGCAACAAAAAGGTGTTAGCAAATGTGATCTTATTCCAGCAATGCCCAACCTAAGAGAACAATTTGTGCTTCTGCCAGTAGATACTGCAATTGGATACTATTTTGTAGCAGCAGAATTGTTGTAACTGCTGTCGAGGCACAGCATGCTGCTAAAAACCTGGCAACATTTATGAAAGTCGTTTATATTACTGTAGGCTTCCTATAAACAGTGGCAATAAAAAGCTAAACTGTTTTAGGAATAAGATGCAGATATTAGAGATGAGTTTTTCTGCAATAGTAATGCCTTTTGGCAAGCATGCTAGCATTTAAAGAAAAAATAAAGATAAAAATAATATATATATATATATATATATATAAAGTATCTCTTAGACTGTCTCACTGCAGCCTCTGTGGTGAGCAGACAGGCAGTGAGCAGAACTGCTGTCCCTAGTACGGAGCCCCGTTTGCAGGGATTTGCACTGGATTTGGGATTCATGAGATTCTGGGGCAGAACACTCCTCTCAGGTAGCAAAGACATCTCCCTAGGAATGAATATTCAGAAGGGAAGGTCCAAGTTTCTCAGCTGCCCTTTGATGCCTTGCATTGCTCCACTAGCATAGTGTGGGTATAAGGGTATCTCCAGTGCTGTTGCAGTCAGCCAGCGAATTACAGCACCAAAGCATGGCTACGGAGACATCTAAGGCTAAATTTGCCTTTTCATCTTGAATCCTCTTGAGTACCTACTGGCAGAGCATAACTTTCCAGATATTTCTGACAACACATGTGAACTTATATATTAGGAGTTTAAGACTGGTTCATTTTATTTTATTTTTATTTTATTTATTTTTATTTTTTTTTAGTGCTGTTGCCTGGTAGGGTTCTTTGGATTCTACTGTACTTTCAAGGGGAGACCTTGGAAATCAGACCACACTAATTTATGGGCCTAGCTGTAGCAGAACATGTCTGATTATATATTTGAAAGCTTTGAACTACATTCATTTTCATACCAGGTATAATTTCTACTGGTTTCCAGGCTTAGAGAGGTTTTGGTTCAGAGCCTGGTTCAAAACAAACAGTCTCCAGAAAATCCCTGAGCTGAAAGTGGCTGGAAGCTGAGAAATGTGCTTACTCTAGTTGTATGTTCTTCACTAGGCATCTCCTTTTAGTCACCACTGGAGACCAGTTATTAGGCTTTGGTTTGAACTACTGAAGCTGTTCCTTACTTGTTTTCTTGTGTGCTGGTGATGCTTTCCAGTCAAACAGCTGTTGGACAAAATGAAAGGCTACATACTGGGAACTATCCTGTTGTTTTTAGGCTCCAAAAACCTTTCATATAAGAGCAGATGTATACAGGAAAATCAGTCATGTAAAGTGCTACACCCGGCAAGACTCTTTTCTCTATCACAAAAGTTCTTTTACATTTAAATAAGGTAAACAAGAGTCTGTTTCATGCTTCTTTCTGTGTTTAAAAATATTAATACAGCCCCACACATACTCATAAAACACAGAATTTAGAAAATCTGAGGTATTGGAAATTTATGGGAGATTTATAGCCATGTACACTTTATCATGGGCTAATGGAGAAGTGTGGGAGTTGGGCATAAAATGTGTGGAAATGAAATTTCTGTTTTCCCAATAGAAAGCCATTGCAAATGCATTGGTTGCCTGCTCCCCAGTGGAGCAGTACAGCCGAGGTTGGCAGTAGCCTGTCTAAGATTAGGTTTGAGTTCATTGTCTGCAGCGCTAAAATTATGCCTACTTAAGCGGTGCTCAGTGCCTATTATTTATCCTACCTGGAACAATATAACAAGGGGCTATGATATCTATGCTGACTCTCTTGATCTTAAATGGGTTTTTCTTACACTTTGTAGGAGGCTGTGAGTATAAATAGAGTTAAATATAGTTTTCCCCCCATTTCCTTATTGTTCCACAGAAGCTCAAATTCTATCCGCTGCATTTAGTATTAGCTACTTTACAGGGCTGGGTACAATGTATAGCACATTTTTTTGAAAATTAGATATTTTTTCTCCTTCTATTTGTGGAATGTGAGTGAGCATATCACCTTTTTTTCTCAGTTACTCACTATGAGAATAATTAGGGACACAGAAGCATGAAGTTTGAGGGTAAAAAGGAAGAGGGAAGGATAATTCTTTGCCTGTATACAGCTTTAGGGACAGCATTTACTGAGATTCAATGTTCGAGCTCTTTCCACTGGATTCTCTAACTTTGAGTTTTTCTGTCTCCTGTTTGAATAGTAAGCAAGCAGGAGCAGCATTGCAGAGGTTTTTAAAAAATAATTGCTCTTTGCATTAAATCTGAAATATTCTCATACAATTGATTTTTTTTAGTAAAAATTTAAGCCCATGTACGAACTTGTGAGAATTGTGTGATGAGACTTCTAGAGGTTTATGAATATATATAAAGGAAACTTATTTAAATGTTTGCTGAAAAATGTGCAGAACATAACTTTTTTTCCAAGGTAATCCCCAGTTTATTCATTAAATAAATGTTTCTGCAGTTTTCAGTTGCTGAGGAAACAAATCCAAAAACTAATCAGGAGACACAATATCAGTAAATAGATTAGCCAAATCTCCTTGAGAAGAGGTGTGGAGCTAAGAGGGCCAGGTTCTGCTGCCTTCATAACCTCCATCCCCTTTTCCAAGTGAGAACTTGAACCCCTGGGCTTCTTCTGAAAGCTGCTTTTAAAACTAACTAGGGGAGACTGGGAAAGAGTGTCAAGACAAAGCCTCCAGCACATGGATGTGTGCTGCCATTTGGTCTGTCTGAGGATACCTGAGTGCCTGTGTGCAGCAAACCAAGGGGAGGCAGAACCTGCAGGGTACCAGAGCCTCTCTAGGGGAGCAGCTGGACGTCAGTCAACATACCCTACAGCTCTGGGATGACATTAAATGTTTTTATAGAATCATAGCATTGCTAAGGTTGGGAGGCATCCCTGGAGATCCCTTGGTACGAACCTACTCAAAGTATGGAGGACAACTACAGTGGATTTGCCTGTGGCTGTGTCCAGTTGGTTTTAGAGCATCTCCAAGGGTGGAGGGTCCACAAGGAAGGGTCTCCCTGGCCAACTTGTGCCAGTGTTCAACCACCCTTACAGTATTTTTTTCTTATATTTTGAGGTATTTAAATGCCAGGGCATCCTGAGCTATCAGTTCTGTTATGGCTAACCATTAGGGACACCAGTCTTGGTGACATGGAAGGGTCATGGGAGTGGGAAGTGCAGACAGCTGTGTGCAGAGCTGGGAGCAACCTGCCAATGATAACAGAGGTTTCAAACCAGTGTTCCAGTAGTTGTTAAAATCAGAGCACATTGAATTAAATTCCTGGTGGTCAGGTTCATGTGAAGTATAGGGTGATGTGACTTCCAGTTGCCTGATGCTCAGATTTCCTTGCATCCCACCAGGGGACCTTATGGTCACCAGTGTATGCGGTAACATTTAGAAATAGATCCCACTTGTCCTGCGGGGCACACAGTTTCAGAGGGCTGGGAAATGTACCTGTCACTTCCCTGCCTCCACCAGGAAGGCAGGATCTGGGAAATCTCAGCCAACCTCCATCCAGTGGACAGAACATCAGCATCTTACACACAATTTCTAAAATTTGCTAGTGGCATAAACATACATGAGCAATCCACAAGGCTGGCAGGAGTCAGTTATGCTATAGATAGGCACCCTAGGCAAGAGCACATTGATGGGGCTTTCTGCAAGGAAATAGAACAGCAAATAGCTTCCATATTCAGCACAGCAGCCCAAGGATGTGGCTGCACGAACTGGTTAATGTGAGGTACGTTGGAGTGTGAATGTAGACCAAGCAATTATGTGGTCCTGTGTGCTCGCTGTTCCTGGCAGTAAATGCAAAGCAGCTCGTCCAGTTTCTTTGTGTGTGGCGTGGGCCCGCGGCCAGCCAATGTGCTATACATCCTCATCCAGCCTCACCTCCGGTATTCACAGCCTGCACAGTGCATAAATAAATCAGCATATCCTTCTGACAAGGTTTTTTTTACCACCCCGAAAAAAAAAAAATAAAAAAATATTTCTCATAGGAAGATGCATGTTTTGCCTAGGGAGTGAGGAAGGTGCCCAGCTGTGTAAGAGCACCAGCACGAGCAGCCAGATCAGAGGCAGGGTCTGTCCCGCTGGGACTGTCACTGCAGGAGGGTCGTGGGGCTGCTGCTAGGGGCCAGGTGAGCCCGAGTGCTGCCCTGGGCAGCCCTGCGAGTGCTGGGTTGGTGATGTGATGGGGTGCATGCTAGCGTGCTCCCTTCAGCATCTGTTGGGACCTGTTGACAATGATTTATTTCAGCCTTTTTGAAGCTCCTGTTGTTGTCTGCCTCTAGTGGCAGCAAATTTGGGGGGTGGGGTGGGGGGGTGTTGTTTGTTGGTTTGTCTTTTATTCATGCATAATGGTGGAGCTTTGTCCTCCTCCAAAGATCCAGCCAATATTCACCTGATGTGATAGACCTCAGTTTCCAGCACAGGAGGCCAACTACCAGCTCCCTTCCAGCCCTTCTCTGGCTTGCTTTCATCTTTCCATAACAGAAACAGCAACAACAAAAACACAGTTCACCCAGGGGCAGGTTAAACAGTGTTGCAGCATTGCCTTTTGCTCCAAGGTGAGATGCGTGCCTGCTTAACAGAAGTAATTAAAGGCAGCATTGTCACTGTGCTCTGAGAGCTGTCTTTTTTATTTTTATTTTTATTTTTATTTTTATTATTATTTTTTTTAATCTCGTGACCACTGCATATGCAGGAACTTAATGAATGTATTAGCTGGATCAAAGCTGTGAGGAAAAAATAAATCTGTACACAATTTTTGAGTAAAATCTTGCTATCTCCATGTTAATCCCTATATACATAATTTTATATACATAGGGTATGTCTCTGCATAATGTAAGCTCAGAACAGGACAAAATATGATTTGATGATTCTTGAGTAAAAGGGGCCATGTCTCTGTTTTTTTCTTCTATAAAGAAAATATGGCTTAAGTACTTAAGGAATTAAATGATGCAGCAACCCGGTAAAATCAATGGGAATTTCACCTTCTATTAACATGTCATCAATCAAGTTTGATTAGCATGAACAATCACAGAAAGGGAATTTTGAAGCCATGCATGTACTGGTGGAAACAGGATTTTCAGCTAGCACTCCATCAAAGAAGCTGTGGAAATAGTCATGTGATACCAATGACCCTTTGAAGAAAATGCCAGCTCAAATAGCTCATAATCATCCATAGGCTTAATATTTGAAGCAAATAAATCAATATAGAATTCTAAATAATGAATATATTTGAGGATCTCTATTCTCCCCACAGATTAGCAGAAATGAAAGATTAATTTAATCTTATATGCTATTGGGAATTCACTGAACTCTGTTCTCTGAGAAGTGATGTGGGCAGGAATTTTGCCACTGTAGATCCACATAGCACCTTTCAGAGGAATAATTTAACCTGCTTCTTCCATTGTGATCAGAAGAGCTTTGCCATTTTGTACCAGATGGGGTTGGTGAAATTTTGTTGCTTCTTAGAGCAAGCACTTGATCAGTTCCTTTGACTGTAATTTTTACAATAGCTGTAATATTATAATATTATATTATAATAGATGCTTTGCAATAGCATCTTGGGTCCTTCAGAACAGGAAAGAAAAAGGTTCTGATTTCCAGGTAAAACTATGATTATTTTCTTTTCCCTTGTGAGGAGTGGACAAAAGTGAAAATTTGATATATATATTTTTTTTGATGATATTTCACTGTTTTTTCATCATTTTTCTTTACAGAAAGCTTAGGAAAATAAATGTGTTCAGTTAAAGTGAATCTGTTTTTATTAAAAAAAAATAAAAAAAACTATAGAAGCAAGAAGATACAAAAATGTCTTTGTCCTCACACAACCTGATTCTCAGATGTAGTCCCTTCTCTGAAAAAAAATTATTTGGATACCAAGGAAAGCAGGCTATGGAACTCCCCTGGTGGCTCTTTTCAACTGGGATATCACTAATACTGTTCTCGTGAGATTTGCTGGCTGGTTCTGTAGAAATCAGAGACTTAGGTTGTTCTGAAAAATAAATATATAAATAAATCCCACACATCTAAAGAATAAATAATGCTATTCTAGTGTACCATTTATTCTGTCTTTGCTTGGAGAAAGCTCACTTTGAGAGGGCTGCAAACACCGAGTGTTTTGTGTCAGATGGCACTGAATGTGGCATGATTCATGATTGAGGTTGTCAGGATGCTCCTCTTGGTCTGGGAGCCAGCTCAAAAACAGAGCCGGCAATCACAGAAGATCTCTGTCCTATTTTTGCTCTCCATGTGCCTTTTATTCTTCCTTCCAGCCCGTGAGATATCTCACTGCCCATGTTTAAAACACATAATTCATTTACTTGGCTTCACTAATTTACATTCTGACAAATCCTTTCTAATCAGACTATTTACTAAATTTGTTTTATCCAGAAATAGCACAGCATTAACGTGTGACAAATGACATTTCAGCTCGTGACATCTCTCACTTAAATTAGTTTGAAGTGATTCTAAGTAAATTTGTGATTTTGTTAAACATGGGCTTTAAAAATAATATTTTCCTATTCAGTATTTCACACTGTAATGAGGCTGAATTCCTTCCCAGCTTACGTATCTCCGGCAGTGTGCAAAGAGCTCAGCGACTTCAAGGCTTAAGCCATTAAGATTTTGTAAGGAGATCTTTGAGAGTTGAATCTTGAAACATTAAGAAGAAAAAAATGATAGAACCATGTCACAATAAGTCCAGGCTCTTAAGGACCAGATAACGGGAGAGGGTGGGAAGATCCTTTGTAATCTTTACATATCTCACAGATATCAAAGAGTGGTATATATCTGTGTATCACTCAAGTGCACTCTAATCCTGCTTTGAAGTCATAATAATCTATTTTTTTATGCATTAAGTCATTTCATCTGTTTGCTAGTAAATAATGTTTAAAAAGCATAAAAAATCAGCAGTTTAAGAAGTAAACATTAAAAAAGAGACAGTAATAGACTAAAATTGTCAGGGGGTTCCAAATAAAAATATTAGTTTTCAAAAGATTGAAAAGAGTAAGACATTAACATCTCTCCACTTCTCATTGGGGGGCAGAAAGATGAACTTGACCCAAGAGAAGGCCACTTCCATCTTGGGCGTTGCTTGTGTTCCTTTTGTGGCCTCTTCCCAAGCCAGGACTGATCCTCACCCTCAGGTCCAGAGAAGAGGCCTTCTGCCTTGCTTTAAGCAGTGGATGTTGGTCTCTTCCTACCATGAATTCCTGCAGCTTCTTTCCAAGAACCGTGTGGACAAGAATAAATAAAAAAAAAAATGCAAAACCACTTGTGATAAAAGCTTGAGGCCAGTTAGTGGTATAACGTTTATGCTGAATGCCTCCCAGGTATGAAGAATGCCAAAGTGTGTTGTGACAGTGTTGGGTTGGCAGCTTCCTTTGGCAATGGGCTTGGTGTGCAATTCAAACATGCGACTTGCATACCTCCATACAATCAGCAGAAAGCTCTCAGCCAGCCAGCAGTGTGAACAGGGAGTTTTATGTACCCCCTGTAGGCAGTTCTTCTACTGGCTGAAAACTCAGTTAAGCTAAATATTATTCAAGATGTTTATATTATATGATACTGGGTTTCAGCTGTGTACTGTTACATATATTGAGGCTTCTTTAAAAAAAATATATTAGGGAGCAGCTGTGGTGTCTACCACAAAATATTTTAAAGTTCTCAATCCTAGGAAATGATGAGAAACCAGAGAAGTGTGATGGTTCTTTTAATAGCAATAAAAGTCTAGTTTCATTTTTATGGATTTTTTATCATTTCAAAGTACTCATTTTGCACTTAAGTCACATTTTCTGTCTTTTTCTCCAAAAGTACAAGCAATAAAATCTGCTTAAAAACATTGAAAAAGCTAAAGAAGGAAAATGAAAGCAGAAGTCTCATTTGATTCAATGTTGTTGATCTTAAAACATCAAATACTGTGATAGATGGTTTATGAAAGCCAGAAATGCTGGTCTTCTTGTTTCTAGTAAAAGAAATCTCATTGAATGATAGATATCTCTTTTTTTTTTTTAAAAAAATATCTTTTTTTTTTAAAAAAAAAAAAAAAGGAAAGAAAGAAAAGGAAAAAAAAGAGTAGCACTTATTCAGGAAAGAAAAAATAAATATCAGTTAACCATTGAACCATTGTTATTCCAATTATAAGTTATTAATACTCTGTTTTCATTGGAGAAACTTTTTTTTTTTTTTGGCGTATATTGTTCGTATTAAAAGATTGTTTTTAACCTGAAATAACTTTATAAGTTTTGATTAAGCAAAGTGACTCCTCTTCAGGTTCCAAGGGAAAATGAGTCTATGGCAAAAAATACATAGTTACACTGTGACTTCTGATTTCAGTTATTAGAAATCCTTGATGGACCCTTTGTCTTTTGGTCTGAGCCCATTCCTATCTTTCTTTTAGCAGTATAACAAAAAGGCACACAAGTTTAGAGTTCAAAAAATCTTTCTATATATTTAATTTTGTTTTGGTTTGTTTCTGTCTTTGTCTCTAAATCAACACCCTTGACAAGTAATCAATCTTCAATACAAGCTTTATGATTTATGGCTCATGCAACTGGATCAAAAAAGCTTGTGAGAGTCAGGTTGTTATATCTGTCTTTTGCAGGATATAAATAAACATAGAAAATTTAGGTTGAATGTGGTAATAAAAAGCCACATATCTTGACTTCTGTATTTAGCTACTAAAAGGCAGGAATGAACACTTAATATGTATGGAAATTTCAGTTCTATACTGTAAACTTTATTTATTGATTCCTGATAGGCTTATGATTATTGCAAGTTTGAACAAACAGAAATAATACTGAATGCAAACACTATTCTGAAATGCATTTCACGGGTGAGGTGTCACTGACAGAAATGGAAATACTCTGAACGGAAAGAGGATTTTACATGTTGGAAGAAGCCATTGCTGCCATTATCTTTAAGGCTCGGTCCACTCTCCTCTCTGTTTTTCCCATGAAATTGTTTTATGTGAAACGGTGGTTCTGCTGCTTTCTTGGGACTTATTTGTCACTGAAAGGCTGGATTATTCCCTGTTCCCCATGTTGAGTAGCCATGTAACTACTGCATGGTGCGCATGATAGTAAAAAGGATGGTACTTTTAAGTGAGGAGCGGTAGTTTTATGGCTGGAATGGTATGTATTTACATGTGCTTGTTTTAAGCAAAATAAATAAGTAGATAATAATAAAAAGTCATTATAAAAGGGTAGTACCTGAGATACAACTTCTATTTGGCAAATATGCAGCATGGCCATAAGTACCATCTTTCTGACAAATCTTCCAAACATAACAAGCCCAAGAGAGTGATAACTATACAACTGTTCCTCTTGCATAATCAAAGTTTTTGTTTCTATAGAGTCAGTTATGGAAGAGCTGTGAAATACAACTATATCTAAAATGTTAAAATTTTGTGGCAGCGAGAACAAAGAAATCATCTGAAATTTGAGCCACATCAAAATATGCTTTTCATGGAGTCTCCACTCCCAAAGACTAAACTGAGATGTTTCCAGCTTTCTCCCTTACAGTATGTCAGTCATTTCGTTTGACCTCTGCAACTGTAGGACTTCCCAAGTCTAGGAAATGTTGACTGAGTCCAGCAAACTTTGAGGAGTCAGTGAAGTTTGTGTGTAAGAAGAATGTTGGCATAAGAAGTCATCTGAACAAAGAGCAGGAAAGTAGCTAAGCAATCAATCAGCATTCTGTAATTCTCATCTAAACTTCTGACAAAATTGATAGGTCTTGACTGGCCAATCCCAGTCAGTGGAAACTATTACACATTCATGAAAGTTTGCAATCACTTCCAATGACTTTCAGGTGACTTATTGTTATAGAACCCTTCAAGGAGGAGAGTGGTAGAAAGAGAAAGGAAAAGAGGAAGAGTCTGTATTCTAGCATTAACTGAATTTTCTCTTCCGTTTTCCTCCCAAGTTCCGTTTTCTTCTCAAATTACTGCTGTTCTTTGCTGTTAAATTTCCCATTGCAAAGTGTTTGGAGTGTGTCTATGCAGAATTACGCATTATGGTATTATGGCTCTTAATTAACCAGGGAGATTTGAGCTCGTTGATTGGATTCTGCCTTTTTCAATGTGTCCAAATTGGAGATGAGCAGAGTTGTTTCCACTAAAATTCTTTTAATTTTATGAACAGAGACTCAAACTAAATGCTAGGAATAACAGATAAAGAAATAAAGGAGTCAGTGAGTGAAATACTAAGGAACAAAAATACTGTTCAAAAAGCTATGATTAAACATTTGCTGATAAGCTCTGTACAGAGTTGCTTTTTCACAGAATTGTCTATGTTTGTCCTACATGTTTAGATGATAGTGTTTTCAGTTTTTTATTATTTATTTATTATTTATTTATTTATTATATTTATTATTATGTATTTATTATTTATTAACAAAATTTAATATATAGAAAGATTTTTTGAACTCTGAACTTGTGTGTATAAAAATATTTTTAAGAACTGACAAAAGCATTTAAAAATATTTTTATCTGGGAGAAAAAAAAATCTCCAACCAAACAATATTACAGAGTGCTTACTCTGTGAGTACAGAGTAAATTTCAGTCTTTCTTAAAGTATAGCAAACAAACAAAATCAAGTTTGTATGAATTGCACATTTGAAACAAACTATTATTTTCCATTAGTAAAACTGTTTTCAGCTTTGTGACTTTTACAACTGAAGTTATCAAGAAGAAACACCTTTAGCTAATCCATTGCATTTATATCTTTCTGAAAGAGGTTGAAGTATTGATTTACTTCAAAATAAATAAATAAAAAGCCCTCACTGTCTACCTAAACCTTTTACTTTTCAGACTTTCTAACTTCAGGGCTTTACTGTATTGTAGATTTAAATCTGACATTTAGAGTAAGTTTCAAGAGAACTTGAAAGAACCTGAGCTGCACAAGTCTGTGTTACCCCTTAAAGTCTAACAGCTGAGTCACTCTAGTCCAGATCTGCATGAAAGAGAGCTAAACTGGGTAGTCTGGTGTTTTCTGACTTCGGATCTGTGGGCTGTTAAATCCGATCTGTTTAGTCATTACAGTGACATGCAAAAAAAAGAAATACTGGTGCTTTTTCTACAACATTATCTCTGCCACACCAGTCTCATAATAAATGTGGGACTTCTGCAATATGGTGCAATTTAAATTACTTGGTATGGTATGAATTTTCATAAACTAATAAACTATTTTTTTCCTACTTCAGAGGAATTACATTAAAATAGCAGTATGCCAACCCATGCAAGCTGTAAAGCTGCCAGGCAAGGCACCAGCATGGTTTTTCCGTCCTGCCCCTTCCAGTGTGCCATGCAATGTCTGGTGCTCCTCCACAGCCTTCACCTTCTTTTCTACTGAGATCTCCATGCCTGACCTTTACATCCAGAGTCTGTTTTCACATTTGACTACAGTCAGCATTAACACAGAAACAAGAGAGACAACTCCATATTGTCTAATCTATCCCATTAGTATTTTTAATTAAAGTTCTCCCTTATCTATTTACCACTCATATGTATTTAGTGTTGGATTTATCCCAGTGCATCTGATTCTTTTTCTTTGGTATGTCAACAGTCATACAGTTTTCCACAGTTACCAGTATATTTGGGAATGTGAGTATATATGTTTATAGGTATGGAGTTGTTCTTTAGTTCTTTTTTATTCTGCTGATTTGTAAGTCTAGAAAACAAAAAGAATGGTGCCTTATTGATTACCTTGTTTGTGCTTTAGATAGAAAAAACGATATGAGAAGTAGGTTTATTTGTGACTATGAGTCTGGCCTCCTGTTTTGATTGCATTATGCTTTGGAAAAATATTTTTTACTTGTATATCTTGATAATTTAAATCCATCTGAAAAACTAACATTTGGGCAAAGGAGGTATTAACCAAAATACCATTTTTTTGTTGCTGTTGTTTTTTGTTGGTTTGCTTTGTGGGTGTTTTTAGTTGTTTTTGTTTTGTTTTGTTTTTAATCAGCATCTCACTACCTTTCCAACAAAAAGATTATAGATTTCTGAGTCTACTCTATTTGTGAGCAAAGGTGATAATTGTCCACAATGTAGTAATTCATCTGGAAAGAATATGCCTATCAGTAAGAACTACAATGTGTTTACAATTTAGTGGACAGTGGAGTGACAGAGCAAACTAGAAGAACATTCCAATGACCTCATGCCAAACTCTCTGTTACTGTATACCTCAGTTTCCCTAGCAATGTGTAATGGTAATGTCTTTTTTTTCCCTCTTTGTGAATGTTAATATCAACGGTTTAAAAAATGGTTTGGAAAATACGGTGACAGAGTTGTGTATTTCATTGAATCTTTCAAAAGCTGAAAAATTGGTCCTTCATGGCCACAAATTACAGAAATTAAAGTAATTTTGTTTTTATTGTTTTAAATCATTTATCCCAGCTGAAAAAACAGCTCTTCTATTCACACCTGACCGTCATATTATCCACCCTATCCCTCCATATTTTTGTTTTTGTAGCCATCGTAATTGCAATAGCCAGGGTACATGTGGACCTTTGGTCATTGTTTAGCAAATATATCAGCAGGTAGCAGAGACAGAAGAGGTTTCCCTGTACAGAAGATTGAGCTTTTATTTATTTTTAATTATTTTATTTCAGTCATTATATTGTCATGGTTTACAAAAGCAGCAAAAGTTTTCAAAGATACCCAAAATCAATTATCCCTTTTTCAAACAGTGCCATGGGAATGACTATCTGTGACTTAAAAATAAAAATAAAAAATGATAGAGGTGAGGAGTGAGAGGAGATCAAGACCTGATTTTAGCTTATCATGATGATCTGTGACTGGAAACCTGCATGTGTAATGACAGAATATATGAGCAACAAGATGTTCATTCCAGCTGCTATTTGAGGTTGCATTTTCTTCCATCAAGCCAGGTCAAACAGAGATTACCAGCTGTCTGACACTCCCTTTGCAAATAAGGAATGTTATCCCTGGGATAATTACTTTTACAATGACTTCCATGAGTCCCTTGTCAGGCCCAAAATTTGGATTAGAGTCACATTTATAGTAGCTAAAGAGCTTACCTGATGTGTAGGATTTACTCTGGATGTTTTCATGGGGATTTATGGTGAAATGAAAATCCAGGTACCACAGAAGCAAGCAGAAAGACCACCACTAATGTCATTAGAAATCAGACTGTTTAAATTTTTTTCAAGCAAAAAAATAAGACATTTCTAATGATAACTACAAGGAAAAAATGTATCTAGAATTTAGAAGCACTCTTCCCTTCCTCCCTTCCTTCCTCCCTTCCTTCCTCCCTTCCTTCCTCCCT
>NC_048899.1:27591484-27676045 GCF_011077185.1 Oxyura jamaicensis | reverse complement strand
CTTCCTCCCTTCCTTCCTCCCTTCCTTCCTCCCTTCCTTCCTCCCTTTCTTCCTTCCTCTCCCTGAAAAATGGTGATCATTTGGTGCTTTCAATTTTGTCTTTTCAGCTCCTGTATCTGTTCTCTAGTTATCATCCATAGCCAAGTATGAACCAATTTTGGTTGTGTGTGCTCCATATCACTCTGTTATTTGGAAAGATACATTGCTCTGTATTTATATTTAGGCTAAAGTGTTTTCTTACAGTTTTGCAGTGAATCAAAGAGTTTTGTTACAATTTTGCAATGAACGTTATACATAAAAAGACAATGTAGATGTGATAAATAGTGCAGTTTGAGGTGACTGCAATGGGAAGAAAGGTTTGTATAAAGGACCAATATATTTCAAAAAGTCTTCATCTTTTGAAAGTGCAGAGATGACTAATTCCTATACTTGAAATGAAAGAATTCCAGAAATAGAAAAGTTTCATTAGTTCTTCTTCCCTAATCACTCACAACAACCATCATCTGCCTACTGGGAGAGTGGGTGGAGGAAGTGTTCTGAAAGCCCATCAAAATCAATTAAAAGATTTTAATGAATTCAGTGGATGTTGAATCATCTGGAGTCAGCACTGAAGGGGGAATGGCAAATATTCTGCAAAACTTAAACTTGCTTTGGAAAGTCCTGAAACAGTCACTACATTACAGAAACACTCAAATCTTTATCCCATTCAAATCTACTTTAATCCAATCTTGAACCTCATAGAAGCAAAGCGTCACTACAGTGGATCTCTGTACAGTGGTAATAGGGATAATAATAATTTTTTTCCTTATCCTAGCCATCCATTTTCAACTAGGTGTGCAGTGAGGAGAGTCCAGAAGAGGACAAGAATGCCCGAAGATCATTAAAACATGATAAAAAGAGAAAAAAAAATAGATTCTTATTTCAGAGAAAGAAAATTCAGTGAAATTGTTGTGGTGGGCCTAAAATATGAAAAAGGTCACTGAAATGACAAATAATAAAATTTGAATTTGTGGATGCATTGGGAAGCCATGGACTTCTGAATCAAAGTACATCCAGGTCAAACTTCTGGAAAAGATCAGGAATCAGTGGGGGATTGCCAAGGGACATGTAGGATATAATGAGTTAGACAAGCATTTGTTAGAGGAAGGTTACATAAAGCTAGTCCTTCTTTTATGTTATTTTCTTATCCTCAAAATGAAATTGGTTATATCTGATGACTTGGAAGATATTGTCCTTTTGAACATTAATTATTTACCACTTACCAAACCCCTTCAATTTTAAGCACTTCCTATTTATGATTCTCATGTTCATCTATTATACTCAGTTCCATGAGTGCCTGTATATTGCAAGTGATCTGAATCCTTATTAACTCAAAGTGATATTTACCTATTTGTACATATTTCCTCTTATTTCTCCTGTAAACTTTCATGACTCTTGTGTTGCTGAGCTTTTTTGGTAGTGGGTTCTGGATTTGGTCATATTGCTGTTCAGTGCAGGCTGTTGACCTTATTTTATAACTTTATGCCCCAAACATTCTTTTAAAATTGTAAAGTAATTCCAATTTAATTTCATACACATTATTGTCTTTGGCTACTAAGTACCAGACGAAGTAAGATTAATCCTCTTTAAGGAATTAAAAAAAAAAAAAAAAAAAAAAAAAAAGTTCTTGAAGCTATTATCTTGAAGCTACCATGCTTATTTTTCCCCAACTCTTGCATTATGCAGGCTCAAAAATATTACAGTAACTAATGTTTCCTAACAAGAATGTACTGTGTTTAATGCATAAAATTATCACAGTAACAAGATAGCAAAATTAATTTTATTTTCGTCAGTATCTTACATATTACTAGATATTTTAGAACTACTGTGCATATGATTTATTCTGAATTCATGTTTTTATTGTTTTACGCAGACCTTTGGCTTAGATCCTCCAAAGCACAAATTTGAAACCAATAGTAAGTTAGGTAAAGTTAGGATCTTCATTGATCTGAAATTATACCCTAATTGACAAGTCAGTTAAGCATGTGTTTAACTCCATTATTTTTAAGCAAAACATTTCATCTTGGCTTTTGGCAAAAATTCAAAGTTAAGCATAAATGTAGTTAATGAGTCTTCAAGCATATTAAAGAGTGTTTCTCTAAGTAGGTTAATTGAGACCTGGTAATGAACAAGACCATCTTGATGGTAAATATTGTATTTAAACTCAAGCATTTCTATGTTTTTGGGATTTCTTTTTCTTTCTTTCCTTTTGCATGTGTACACATCTGCTGACAGTATTAAAACAAAGGGATGGGGAAAAAAATATTTCAATTTTTTTATTTTTTATTTTTTATTTTTTTTTTGAGAAGGGAATTACGTGAGCATTCACAGGCTTCCAGCTGGGATTGCCGATTGCCATTTGATACTGCCTTGAAAATGAGGGTCCTTGTCTCACAGAGTCCCCAGCACTGTCTCACTGCTGAGGAAAGTCTCCAAAACCATAATTGGAAATAGGATTGTTTTTTACCGATCTGCTACTAGGTCTTAATTCAGCACAGAGGTCAAAGAATGTACTAAACATAATGTTGAACAGGAGCAAGTATCTGTCATAAAAGAAATGAAAAAGGAATACCAAAGGGACAAAGATGAAGAAGCAGCCATTTTTCCATTTCAATTTATTAATGTTACAACTCTTCAGAGGGCAGTATATGTATCACCAAGCACTGCTTCAGAAATGTAATACTGACTGCTTGGAAGCAAACTCTCCATGTGGGTGTGTTCTCAAACCTAGCCAATGTGTTCATAGCGTCAAAGTTTGTCAGGGTCCAGTGGGCTAAAAAGGTTTTGGTGCATGCTTCAATTTTGTTGAGGGGAAGGAGGGTGATTTTTTTTTGTGAGTTATTTTTCTGTAATACTGGAGTGGAAAGGTTCAGAAATAGCCTTCAGAAATGTTCCATGTAAAGCAAACCTGATGTGAGCAGGAGACTCAGGACAGCTATTCTTGAATTTTTAGACATGGAAAGGATTAGGATGTGATTCAAATAATGTCAACAAATATTTACAAGACAAAAAGATTTCTGAAAGTAGACAGATAGCTTTTTATCAGAAAACAGTATGTGATGGAAGGAAGTTGAAGAGAATTGAATCCCGAGGACAGGACACCCAGTTTAGACACAAAGTATTTTAATTGTTGGAGTAATTCTGCTAGGAATATGATGAATTCTACATTTTTGGAAATGAAAGACTGGAAATCTTTTGAAATCTAGGTTAAATCAGAATCATAGCTTTGATGTAGAAATTGCTAGACAGAGATATTTAGCGTGTACTAAGGAGGAAATGATCAGCTTACACCTCAGTCTATAAAAATGGTTAATCTGCGTAGCTAATTTTCATAATGATTTAGTTTTATTAACATATAAGCTATCAGACTGTTATCTAGAATACTTTTACATTAGCCTTTTTAATGGTACAGCGCTCTCTCTGTGGCATAGCCTCACGTTCACGTCAGGTTCAAGTTTTACTTTATATTCAAAAAAGAAATAAGAAATGCATTTTAAATTAATTTGCTTATCTAAGTAAAAGCACCTGCTTATGGGAGTTAGGTCTCTGAGAAAGAAAGTTCTGTTTCTTGATACGACATTTCAGAGGTTGAAATCTGATTTACAGCTACCAGGAATTCGGCCCAGCAGACATGCTCTCACTTCAGATTTCCTAAACCTGGCAACTCAACAGCTAAGAGTCACCATAGACAAATGAACCAAAATTTGGTCAGGCAGGCCGTTTCCCTTGGGAAGCATTACACTGAAAGTTCCTACTTTCTTCACTCTGCATATTTTTTTCATAACAAGATATCACTTGTACTCCTGTGACAGATGCTGCCAAAATTGCTGTTTGTGCTAAGTATAATAAATTCTATCCAACTCATAGTGCTCTGGGACCTGTCACTAAGGCACTAAAAAATTCCTTAGGAGGGTATTTTGTATGTGAGAGAAGGTGGGATCTATCACAGACCAAGCAACCAAATGAAAATAAAATGTGTGACTTAAGCAAAGTAATAACATGAGAATTTCAAAATACCATAGTTATCTCGTTTATTGACTGCAGGCATGGGAAACAGAAATACTGACCTTGCAGGATGATCCTTTCAGCTCTAGTGGAGGCCAAATTCCACTGTAAAAATATCCTAATTTTAGAAGTGAATTTTTAAATCCATTTTATTATGAACAGCACCGTTGTGACTGACCTTGAAATCTTTGCCTTTGTGTAAACTTTCTCTGAAACATGCTGCCATTTCTGCATTTCTTTTTCCTTTTTTTTTTTTTTTTTTTTGCCTCCCCAGTCTCTGGAGGTGGGATGTATGATTGTTAGTTTTCATCATTATTATTTGTTCTGCAGTGAATCTATTGTGTGATTACATCTACCAGTACCAGTAACTATTATCATCTACAATCCAAACAGGGTTACTGGGTGAGACAGGCCTTTGGAGAAACCTTCTTCAGTTACTCGTCTTAAATCACACTGGGTCAGTTCCAAAAATAACCCACAACCATTTGCGTGCTGCATCCTAAGAGAAAGGGCAGTCAAAAACACAACAATTTCTAGATGAAACAAGTGATCACAGAATCATAGAATCATAGAATATCCTGAGTTGGAAGGGACCCTTAAGGATCATCAAGTCCAACTCTTGACACCGCACAGGTCTACCCAAAAGTTCAGACCATGTGACTAAGTGCACAGTCCAATCTCTTCTTAAATTCAGACAGGCTCGGTGCAGTGACAACTTCCCTGGGGAGCCTGTTCCAGTGTGCAACCACCCTCTCTGTGAAGAACCCCCTGCTGATGTCAAGCCTAAATTTCCCCTGCCTCAGCTTAACCCCATTCCCGCAGGTCCTGTCACTGGTGTTAATGGAGAAAAGGTCTCCTGTCTCTCGACACCCCCTTACGAGGAAGTTGTAGACTGTGATGAGGTCTCCTCTCAGCCTCCTCTTCTCCAGGCTGAACAGGCCCAGTGACCTCAGCCGTTCTTTGTACGTCTTCCCCTCCAGGCCTTTCACCATCTTCGTAGCCCTCCTCTGGACACTCTCCAACAGTTTCATGTCCTTTTTATACTGTGGTGCCCAGAACTGCACACAGTACTCAAGGTGAGGCCGCAAGAGGTGATGGCACTATCGATGCCGCATCAAGGCATCGATATCACTATGCACTATAGTGGCACTATCGATGCCACTATCGAGGCCGCAAGAGGTGATGGCACTATTTCGAGGTGATGGCACTATCATCTTTAATTCAAACTCTTTTCAGGCTCCTGTGATCCTTGCAGTGATGTGACACATCGGTACGGTGTCTAGTAAGTGCTGATAACACCTTGCTTTTGGTACAAGGATGCCACTGGGAAATCTCAGAGATAAGCAGCAGTTAAATTCAGGCTGCTTATTTAAGGGTCACATGCATTAGGTGTATTATCCACAGCCACTTGGGCATATAAGCCTTGCCAGCGATTGCTACCTGCGTCAGTAGTACATAAACTTTAGAATTCCCAGCTTTGAGTATGTTACCAACCAGTGCAGTGGGGGAGAAAAAAAAAGATTCAGAGTTTGATCTGCTGCAGTCCATTACAGCTCTTGAATCACTTGCCAGCATTGCATGTGTGCCAGCAAAGAGGCTCATGCAGGCTGCTGATCCTGACTGCGCCGCCAGGTTCTGCCCAGCAGGTGATGGTGCACCCACCCCCGCCGGGGGTATGGCTTTGGCTGGCACAGCGCAGTGCCGTGCAGAGCGTACCCTGTGACTTTACGTTAAATGTAAGGCTAATTCACACCTGGAAAGGGCTGTCTGAGCCTGCTAAAAGGCTAACACACATGCTCTAGCATACTCTAGCTGTCAGCTGTGCTTATTCAGTCTCATACCAACCCTAGGTTGCAGTGGTATAAAGCATTCAGCAAATAAAATGCTAATTTGGAAAGAAGAGTTCTCTATGAATCTATCTATAGCTTCTCTAGCATTGCTAGCACTGGAAAGCTCAGTGCATTCAACATCTCAGTGTCATATAAGGCATTAGAGTTAGTGAGCAAAACAATTGCTATCCACAGTCACACACCACATGTACTGAGAGCATACATTCCCTGTGGCAAGGACCTTGTGTACTTTTATGTTTTCTATCACACCAGATGCACACACGGTTCTTGATAAATATTTAAATAACAACACAAGCAGTAGCTCTGCTTTGATTTCATATGAGGCATACTTGTTCCACCAGTTATTTTCAGGGACGAGAAGCTTATAAGGATGCTTGTTGTTCTGTGCGATAGCAGCAGGGTTTTGTTTGGTTATGTGTGCATGAATAGCCTAAGGAGTTCGCAAATGTGTTTGATTTGCATTGAGTGAAGAACCTTAGAAACCGCTGTGATGAACAATGAGAAGAAGTACAAATTAGTATAGCAAGCAATCAGTTGTTGTGTAGCTCTCTTATTAAAGCAACAACATATTGTCCTTCAAAACTAGATGGCCTTATTTTGTTTCCATATGATGGTGAATGAATGATCTGAGATCAGAAATTGGAGATAAGAACATTTTGTTGGTTGCCACCTGCAGCTGCCAGGTCCACAGCATCCATTTTTCATCCCAGAAAGGATTTTAACCATGGTTTTTTGGCAGCCAGGCCTACCTCCCGGTGCTATGAAGACATCTGCATACAGTCTGCATTTGCTTGATTTATTCACAAACATCTGGATGGCTGACACACTTCTATCTCTCATTCCAGGATGAGGTGTAGACATCCATTTTCCCAGTGGGAAGTTAAAGATAACTCTAGCCCAGCCACCAGAGTATTTATTTACAACTATTTATTGACTATTCTCTTTGGCCTTTCTGAAGCTGACTGATGATTAAATAGGGACCTCTAACACATCCTTGAAAATGCTGATTGAAAATGGTGGATCAGCGATTATATTGAACATGGATAAAAAAGTAGTCATATATCACCGGGGTTTAATCTCTTTTACAGCAAGCAGAAAATATTGATCAGAATCAAAATGCTTAAAGTTAGGTACACCTTAAATGACAGTATTGGCACCTAGACATGCATCAATAAGCCTATTTTAACGTGCCTTATATTATTCTGTCTAAATTATTTCATTGGCTCTTCTATCATCTTTCTAAAAATCCATTGATTTCTTATTTTCTGTTATTGTTGTTTTATGCCAGGATGCTCTTTGTTGTATTTGTTGTATTTGCAATGATGTTGCAGTTTTCTGATGCTGTTGGAACCTCACTGACATTGTTATTTGTTAAGCTACAATTCCTGGGAATAAATGCATAGTAGACCTAATTTACTAATTATCTAATATCTTTTTGTTTTCAGTCACTGTGTCTTTAGATCTGTGGTGCAGTTGACAAAGAAGTCTTAACTGGGTGTTCCAAATTATTCTTACATTGCAAAAACAAAACAAAATAATAATAATAATAATAAAGTCAAGGATGCTTCTTCCTGTTTTTAGAGCAATGAGGGAGGAAGAAAAAGTCCTTTCATGGTATTTTCTATATTATTTAATTTTTTCTTGGTGAATAACTTGGTTTAAAAGGTAAAGACTTTACATTTTCTTTCTTATCGCTCTTTGCCCTAACATCAAGAAAATAGTAGGAGAACATTATTTTGGATAAGTTTCAAGCAGCTATGAATGTTAACTAAGTATAAATGCAAAGGGACTATTTCTGTAGATTGTCACCTGTAATACAAGACAATCCACTATTGGAAAGGACGATAACCAATTTTGTGCTGTGCGTGTTCCTTTTCTTAGAGTAAAAGGGCTTATAAATGTTATCAAAATTTCAATCCCTGGAAGATGTCTCCAAGGCATCACACAATAGCTGGAAAAGTACTGAAATTCTCTGTTGTGACTGTATGAGCAACAAATTCTTGCCCCTCAGGGTCATTCATAGTAGAAATGGGCTGGCTGAATAGACAGTTTATCTAGTTGTTTTATTATCTATTTATAGATATGACATATTTAATAGATCCATTTAATAGATCCATCTCATAAGAAAAATTAGCCAATTGTATGATTATTTTTTTTTGGTTGTTGTTGTTGTTGTTTTGATGTTGTTCTTTTCTTGTTGTTTGGTTGGTTGGTTTTGGGTGTTGGTCAGATGGTGAAAAACAGAACTGTTCTCTCATTTGGTTTGTTTCATTTGACAGTCCCTTTGTAGATCAGTCTTCAAAGCAATCATGTCCAGATCTTAAGGAATGTAACCTGCAAATACAGTTCTTAATAGCTAATTTATAATAGTCTGCTTGACTACATAGTAAAACATCTTTTGAACATAGGCTATATTGCTAAGTTTCTATACAATTATGTGAAGGGTCTATGCATTACTGATATTGTAGTAAAAGCTTGAAGAAGAAAAAACTTCCCAACTCTTGCATTTTAAGATGAGAAGGATGGTTCATAGTTCACCATTTAATACTCAAATAACTGTTTTTTCTTTTCCTCTCTGGGACACTTGCAGCTGGTAGATACAAACTGCTGTTTATTAGGCTGATATTACAATTGGTTTGCTAATTCTTCATCAGATGAGACAGTAATTTGTTTGCATTGTGAAAGGATGGCAATGACCTGATGTGACATGTATGATGTTATATCTTAGAGAAAACTAGAACTCTTTGGATGTGAATTAAGTTCTAGTGTCACTTACAATCTGTTCCAGAGCTGCTTTCTTTGAAGAGAAAAAAGAGTATTCACACTTCTACCGTCTGTGCCATGTAACTGAATTTATGTAGAATACTTCAGGTCATTTGAAACAAGCATTTTGGCAGTCAGGAACATATGTTCCTTAAATAGTCCATCAAAGTCAGAATGCTAACATGACTTGCTGTTTGCTGTTGCTGTTTTTTCCTGAAAATCACCCTTTCATGCAGACTCTGACAATTCTGATGAAATTAGAGGGAAGCACAGATCCTGTATCAAGCTTGATTTTAATCCATTTTCTTTAATCTGTGAGACAAATCATACTATACTCTAAAGTACTGCCTTCTAAATTAAACATTTGCCAAGATGCTCTACTAAGGTACTCCATGATGGTAAGTGGATGACATGAAAATCTCTGGGATTGCCATTGTAATAGGATAAAGTGTTTTACATGTCATCCGTAAAGACATTAATGCATTACATTTCGTATTGGATTCACCCATGAACACTGAATTATTTTCACTGTAGGTTATCTTTTTTTTTTTTTTTTGTCATGTGTTGTCCATTAATATAACCTCTTGCCTCTTGTTATGGCTGCAAAGTCAACAGGGCCATAAACATAAAAGAGGCACTCACTTTGCATACTCATGACTCTCCATCAACACAAATCACTGCAGGCTGTATGAACATGACTCTATAACCAGATCTGATCTCAGTTTATCCTCACTATTTGCTTTCTCTGGGTCACTCTGGACATGTCAGCAGGTATTTTC
Organism: Oxyura jamaicensis; assembly: GCF_011077185.1. Taxonomy (NCBI): domain Eukaryota; kingdom Metazoa; phylum Chordata; class Aves; order Anseriformes; family Anatidae; genus Oxyura; species Oxyura jamaicensis. The sequence goes on along the minus strand of NC_048899.1, from coordinate 27,666,609 downwards.
TGAACTAGACAGCCTCTACTATCACCTGTTAGTGTGTTCCCATAGCCCTGTCACTGCTGGTCCAACAGAGAAGGACCATTATATTCTGCAGTCTGATCTCCTTTGAGCAGTTTTATTCAATGTATTCCTCAGCTGTGGTCTGACTTGTGTCACCAGCAGCCCTTCTCCTCAAAATACTGTTATCAGTGTGGGAATACTACATAAGTATTGTTATCACTGCTCTGTACAAGTACATCAAGAGTTTCAATCTATATATGCTCCTGCTTAGGCAGAGTTTGAAAGCTTTAAGTCTTATCAGAAGATGTGGACCATGGGCACTGGATTTTTTTTTCTATATATGTGAAGAAATACTCTCAAATTCTGCCAGGGGAGGTTTAGACTGGATATCAAGAAGAATTTCTTCATGGAAAAGGTAGTTAGGCTTTGGTACAGGCTGCCCAGGGAAGTGGTATAGTTGTGATCCCTGGAGGAATAAGGAACTTGCAGATGTGGCACTTAGGGACATGGTTTAGCGGTGGATTTGGCAGTGTTAGGTTAATGGTTGAACTTGATGATCTTAAGGATCTTTTCCAACCTAAATGATTCTATGATCCTGTGATACTCTGTCCACTGTCTTGGCAAAGAAGTCAAAAGTAGTTAAGGATAATTCCTATCAACTGGAGACAATTGAACTCTGGGGAAAGACTCCTAGTGCATTAACCTTTGGATCAGATCCCTACTTAAGCCTAGCTGAAGAAATGATCACCAAAGCTTTTCTGCTGTCAAAATGCATCAAGGATCATTTGTCACATTGCTATCCTCTGTAGGTTTTGTTCAAAAGGAAAAAAAAAATAAATCAGTCTGTCTAAATTGTCCTTGGGGAGAAACTTGAAGACAGACTCCAGCCATTTAGTTAGGAAGTGGATGAAAGATTTGTACTTATCAAGACAGCTCAGAGTATTGGTTATTCTCTACTACTTGAAGATGTACAATAAGTAGTCAAAGATTTTAAGGCCCAAAGAAGTTATTTTGACCCCACCTTTCATCACCTATAATACAGGTGATATAGTCATCTACATGTTTACCATGACAACTATTTCTTGAGCGTCACAGATGTGGATTTGTCAGAATGAGAAAAAAGAGGAAAGTAAACTCTTTCTAACCTTCTTAGCCCTATTATCAGAACATCAGATGTGTCTTCCTCTGTCACATGAGTACTTCATTTACTGGTGAAGGTTTTCTCTGCCTGTGGCTATCCAGTCCTCTGTGTTTCACTTTACGTTCTTGTATACCTTTTCCGTTTCTGCAAATGGGAAGAAATCAAAATGCGTGGTGACTCTATAAAATTTGCATACTATACATACTGTAATTTCTCCAAACGTGACATATTGTCAGCATGTGTAAGTTATTTATTTGCAAAAGGTGTGAGATGAGTTCCAGAGCAGTCTACATTGCTAGGAAATAACTCCCTCTTCGTACATACCAGCTGCCTCCGTTTTTCACTGGGGTGTTTGCATCATGTCACCACCTGACATCATTTGCCCTGGAGGCTCCAGGAAGGAATAGAAAGGTTGCCATGTTAATTAGAGAAGAGCGATAAAACCTGATGTTTTATTTATTTTCTTGAAGAGGGATTTGTGTGTCTTATCCTGTTTTATGGTAATATTTTTATGATGAATTTTTTGAAGTTTAGTACAGAATCAGTTCCCCTGAGGAACAAGTACTATGGCAAATTGCAGAGACCTTCAGTGCTTGAGATTTCTCATTAAAATTAACCCACCCCTGACTGCAGTTAACAAAGAGTCATCATATCCTTAAAAACTTAACTTTTCTCCTGATGGAGACATAGGTATATTCAAACATATAAATTATATAAGCATTTATCTTTAAAGGATTACACTGTGATTTAAACCACTGGTTTAGAAACACTGCAAATACCTGAAGGTTGCAGCAATTTATGACAAGATAGGAACAAGAAGGCAAAAAGCATGGAGTTATCCAGGTCTATTGTATATTGATTCATGATATGAACACTTTCATGAATCTGGGCATATGGTGGCTCCTTTGTCTGGTAGGATTAGAAAACAAGCATCACCATTCGTGCAAAGTGGACCTTGGAGTAACTGAGTATTGACAAGACTCATGGAGTCTGGTGTCGCACTGCCACAGTTATAAGGACTTACCATGTTTGAATGGGGTCAGGATAGATCTGGGCATAAGAGTGCAAAGAAGCAATGAAACAAACACAGGTCTCATCTTGGAACAGAGCTAGACTTGGCCTAGAGGGGCCTAGTAAGCCAGGGATGAAGACAAAGAAAAACAGTTATGTTTTCCTTGGCTTCAGATTTGCCATAGTTCAAGGTTTGGATTTAGAGGTACACACTAAGTTGTCAGACATAATGAAACTTTTGTTGGAAATTGAAGTTTTCGTACCTTTCTTATGACCCAGAGGAATCAATGGGTTAGAAATCAAACGGTAAAGACCTAACTTTTATAGGCATTTTGGTTTAAATATCCATTTGGTCTAAATAACTTGAATAAACCAATCACAGCTGCAGCCTTGCTATTTGCATTATAGAAGTCCCTAAAATATCCAACCATGAATGAGGTCCCATTTTCCTAGATACTTTGTATAATTCACTAAGAAGAGATGCCTTCCATAAGCATTTATAATCCAAAAGAGAGCTTAGGTGAGGAAAACAAATAAAATAAATAAACAAAATACCCAGTAAGAGAAAGACTGTTTAGTGCAGACTAACTTTAGGCATATGTTACAATCAATTGCCATTCAACAAGCCACTTAAGTATTTGTCTCACTGGATTTAATGATTAGCTCATTATCTATTTGGGGCAAACACAGTGTTTTACACTTGTATAAACTGTTTACCTCAGCAGGATTCTGGTTCTTGATTGTGGCTACTTGAAGCAATTGCAGTATGAATGACAACAATAATCCTAATGATTCTCGTTAACAAGGGTCACACGCTGCAGAAAATACCTCTGAAAAGCACCTTTCTTTTTCCAATTGTTTTGTACAATTTCTTGTGGTTTCTCCTGAAAAACTCCGGTGTTTACCTTTGAGCTCTTTGCTCTGGCTGTGGTTTTAAATGTCTGTTTTTATGCAAATTGCAGATTATTGACAATTTTTCAGTGTTTGTCTTATGCTGATTGCATTAGCAGCGTGCCTTCTGTATTTGCAGTCTTGCTGCTAATAATGTTACAGATCATATAATGACGCTAATAAGGAAAGCAACTGTGTCACTTTCATTGTCTATAACACCAATGTGCATGGATGAATAGAAGCTGCTGTGATAATTTTGGAAGGGCTCAAGAGCCCATCATGTGTGGGAGGTTTAACCCATCATGTGTGGCAGCTTTTTGCAATAGTCTAGCACTCTTCCATTGTCTAGCACTAAGTCCATTGATTACTAAGAAAAAAAAGAACAAATTTCCTCAGGGTCTATCTTTAGATTCTATTAAACCTATTATTTGGATAGAAGAAAATTAGTCATTCCAAAGAAAATGGTACAAAGACACAGTTTTTGCTCTAATTGTCACAGATTTGAACAGTGTGTTCTTGCCAAAATAAATAAATAAATAAATAAATTTAAATGCATCACTTTACAAAGCTGTTTATGCAGCATGTGAGTTATTTGGAATAAGTTTCATTATGGTGATTAATATGCATGACACTGCATCACAATATGAAACCTATCAAGCCTAGATTGTTTATTTTATTGTTGTTGTTCTTTTGATGGTATGCAATTTAAGAGCAAAACCACCCCCTCTCAATAAGATTTCAGTGTCTTTTCATAAGCTCAATCTCAGATCATATTTCCAAGATGTGATCATGTTTTTGAAATGTTAATTTATATGCATAACACCTTTGTTACATACACTTCATAAAGAGCAGTTGGCTTTATAGTACACAGGGAAACGAATTTTCTCATAGTTATACTTCTGAGCTTTGTACAAGTTTAACACTACAAAGTTTCCTTTAAAGACCTTCAATTAATACTGGCTCAGGACATGTACTCATAGAGCTGTGACTTGCGTTCCCATCTGAACAACCCTTACTCCAAATGAAAGGCAAATTGAATTGGAACTGCCTGGTTTTACTTCCTTCTTTATTTTATTTTTTTTTTTTTCATAAAACTTTGCAATGCTGTGAATTTTATGAAAACCTTGGCACTGATGCATATATGCAGCCTTTTGGGAAACTAGGCAAGAATCCAGAGTATGCTGTAAATCATAAAAATCAGGGAGTTTCTTGTTGCTTTAGGTTTCATTTTAAATATTTCTGTGCATTTTTGGTGAAAAATATCTCAGTAGAACTATACCATGAAAAACTCCCTGTCAGTCTTAACTTCCCTAGATCTAATCTAACTAGACTCCACTGAAGCTTTGCCATCTCTTACAGTAAGTGAAATCATTAATTAAAAATATAAAAAATAAAAAAAATAAAGTATGAAAAGGACTGTAAGGTGCATAAGAATCTGGAATTCAAGAAAGGAAAAATATTAGGCTGAGGTGAGCTGATATCCTTAAACTCCCATCTTGTTTAATACTTACTATTGCACTAGTCGTTATGACTAACAGGGTAAATAATGCTTTTGAAACGTGTTAACATTTCAAAGGTAGAAAGGATGCCAATAAAGAAGGAGGATCCAAGTACTAAAGAGAATTTGCTGAGTGACCTTGAGGTCCTGGAGTAATGGAAAGAGAAGGTCATGCATGCCAGAACTAATACAAAATATTGAGCACTGTCAATATTTAGCACTAGGAGGGAAGGAAAATGACCTGAGTGCTTTGATCAAGCTTGGTATGACTATATAACACTTATAGAAAGAAGCAAATATGGCACTAACATATCTTAGGCAAAGTATTTGAAATAGGAAGGACAAAGCATTAACAATCCTGTGTAAAGCCTGTACAGTACTTATTTTTATTCCCTATATATTTCTGTTCATCTGTACAAAAGAAGAATTAATTCAAATGAAAATATATACAGAGAACAGCTGAGGAATTGGAAAGCTTCTCATACAGAAGAATGAAAGATTTTGGCTTTTTTCACCTAATAAGCTCAAGACTATGACTTCTTTCTATAAATTCCTCAGGAGATGGAATCTGCAGGAAGGATATGAAATAAAGGGCAAGGTGGACAAAGAAGTATGTAAAAATGAATTCAGGATGGAAATCAGAATAAAAAAACTAATTTTTAGAGTTATGATAGTGTGTCTTGTACTGAATGATGAGAAACCTGCCCATGTAAACATAGATAAACACAGAGCTACATTAATGGAGGGAATTACTCAAGATAGCAACTGCTGATGGGACTTTGACAACCTGTGATAGACCTGATGGCTCAGCTGAATCCTGTCTAGACTTACGTATGTCTCTCTCCTTAGCTGAGTGTCATGCTGTGAATATGACTTGCTCTTGTAGACTTTCACATCAACAATCAAAGTGAGATGTGAAAAGGGATACTTCTGTTATAGACTCACACCTTCTAAAATTTTATACTTCAAAAATAAATCAGAAGAGATGGAGAAAACACCAAGTTTCTATATACATTATAAGTCTAGTTGACAGGGAAAACTATAAGTTACAGAGAAATTATAAATATTTTTGTTGTTTTTTTGTTTGTTTGTTTTTGTCTTTTTTTTTTTTTTGGTCAAGTGAGTAGATTTTTGCTAAAAAAAAATCTAATTCTGCTATAGGTCAAAAGACATTGAAATTACTCAATACACACACAAATGAGAGAACTGGCACTGCCTAATATATTCTTGTCTATAAATGACGCCCCATCTTTCAGGGCTGTAGTGTCCTTTAGGTCACTGTGCGTTCAAATGGGGAAGATCACACTGCATGGTAGTACAGGTGTAAAGAGTGGTGAGCTGTATTTCTTTTCCTCTACAGCACAGTTAAGCTCTGGCACATGTCCACCAACATACAAGAAAGGTGAACTGCCAGAGTGTTGTGACTCAGTAAAAATATCTAGTGTCAAATCTTGTAAGTCTAAATAATGCAGAACATATTAGAGGCTAATAAACAGCCATTAACCACCTAGCTTTCAGATTTACCAATTACCACACTGTTCTAGGCCACGGACCTGCTTGCTGTTGCTGACAACGTTGCATTAATGAATCTCAAGTCGTAACCTCCTTGAATTCATGAATAACAATTTGACTCCATGTAACTTGATTACTATGAAATGGAAACTTTAGTTGAGTCTAAACATTGGTTATGAGGTTGAGATGGGAGAAAGACAACCCTACTCCATCACTGGTCATTTAAACTCATATGAAACCAAGCACCTGTCACAGTGATAAATGGGTTTTCTTGTTATCTTGCTGTCAGTATCATTTCCCAGTCAGATTCTGATCAAACACCCAGACAACACTGTGGAAACCAAGGTACAATTGTCTTCATTTTACTTTTCTTCCAGGGAAATAGGTAAAGGTCACAAGATGCTTATAAATATGATTGATTTCATTTAAAGTCATTTCCAGAACACAGATTAATTTGCATGTATATGCAAATGTAAGATCATAGAAAAGAACACCTTTCATTGCTTACTGTCTCCAAGCTTAAAGCACAGCCATCTCAAATCAGGTGTGTTACATCTTTCAAATTCCTTTTCACAGGATAGGGTGAAAATAAATCAATTTTTGAATCTGTTTTACTTTAGATCAGTTCCTCAAAATTTTGAGGGTGTCTTCAGCACCTATAATATGAACAAGTTCTTTTCTTACTATGCCAGTGTGTCTTGTGTCCAGTTGTGCTGTATTTTTTCTAGATTTGAATATTTTTAAAAATTACTCTTTAGTTTAAACCTTTGGGCTCTAGGCCTTTCTATGTATCAGAAGTAGAAAAGATTGAGAAAGGAAGAAACAAAAAATAAATTAAAGCATTAAACTTGGAAGAATTGTCTGCCTGCAATAAACAAGATGTCTGAATAGACAATCATTGTGACCATTTCTGAATGTAGGAGCTATGCACAAGCTGTCACTTGGTATTGGTAGGAATGAAGAGAACTGTTTCTCATCCTGACCTGTCTGACAGGTTTAACATTAGCTCTATAACACTACAACGTATTTTCATTCTTTTTCAGCTTTGGTGCCATGCATTCAACATGATTACAGTGAACTTTCATTCTCTTTTGCTGGACTTTGGACATAAAATATAAATTTGAATGTTATGGTTTTTATTATTAGTGTCACAGAATAACTTATGAACATAGATTGAACTCTCCAGGGATTACAATAGTACTGCTGCTTTCTTTTAAGATGTAGCTGAAGAAGGTGATGTTAATGATGATTTCTTCTCTTTTATAGAAAATCTGAAGTAAGCCGAACACTCAGATTCTTTCAATCCCTGCCTCTACCGGATGCTGTTCCACACCTCTTCTCTCAATAGAGTCTGAAACATGTAGCAGACTATGGTCAGATCTTCCCCTTCTGAAGCTGTCTTCTTGTAAAGGAAAATACTTATATTAATGGATCATACAACAGGAGGTGAGAGAGAGAGAGGGATCCTGTATGTGAATTAACAGGTCTCTCTCCTGGGAGAAAGGAAAGATGGTTTTAGAAGATACTTTAACAATTGGTTCTGTATTTTAACTGGTGGTAAGAGAAATAACTGTCCTGAGAGAAGAGAATAGAGATGCTCTTTTAAAAGGAGCAAGATGGTTGTTTGCGTACTGCCAATCAAGTAATTCAACGGTCTGGTCCTTTCCTCAGAACACTTTCCTCTGGAGGGGCAGAGCCCAAACCTGATGGAGTGTAGCCAGTCCTCGCTGCTTTCTGTCCTTGCCTTCCAACAACTGACACCACAGTTCTGCAGTAGTCTGTGTGAGCAGAAGGCAACTGGAGAAAAGTCAGAAGGGGAGGCAGGGATGTGCAGAGATAACACAATAACTGTCAAAATATTTCACTGTAAAACTTCTCCAAGAGATGGGAATTTGAGTCGTGTCAAAGATAGAGAATTGAAGCCATTTCTTGAGTGAACCCTCATCTGCTAAGTTGTGATATATACAGAGCAAGTATGAGATACCTCCCCGTCCACATAGGCTTGGAAAGAAATGAATGAGAAGTGCTAAGCTCTTTGAAAACAGAGCCTCTAAGCCAGCCTTTCAGGAGCATGTTTCAGGTTTCAGTCCGACAGCAAGTGGATGGAAGATGTCTTTTTCTTCTGTCGTATTGTCTACCTATTAGGTCTAAGCTGTGCCTTCTCAATATGCTTTGCCTGCTTTGGATCCCATTCAAGCATCTGAATTTTCCTCTAGTTCTGGACAGAGTTTGGAGACCAGATTTCTACTACATATATATTATAGCACTACTCATTAGGTTGTTAATGAAATCTTTTACTTATGTAGGACCTATGTGATTTATGAGGTTGTGTAATTCAACACAAAGAATAAAAATTATTATGCTGTTAGCTATTTCCTCAGGTTACCCTTTTTTTTGTGTCAGTGCCTAGGCAAGACAGTGACTCTTTGGGACACAGAAATGGAACTTGGCTGGAAATGTGTGAAGTTTTGCTTTTAGTTAGGTTGAATGTCATCTTCTCTTTGAAGAAGACAAAGAAGACAATGAAGGAAAGTACAATTTATCCACTGTATTGACATTTGGGTTTGGAAAGTACAAAAATATGTGAGCTGCACATACTATTAATAATGTTAAAAAAAAAATCCCTCACAAGGGCTTTGTGTTAATCTTACATGATTCGACTCTTGGTTGCATAATGAAGATCTTACATATTTAATAAGCAAATTGAAGTAGGCCCAAATGAGTGAACAACATAGCACTGTAAAAAAGGAACAGGGAGGAGGGAATTCTTGTCAGATGAGTTTGCTGAAAAAAAAAAAAATGATCTACTGACATTTTTATGTCTCCCATCAAATGTTGCTGTGAATTGAAAGTTGAATGTCTGAAAAAAAAAAAAAAAAAGCTTCTATGTAACCTGATGAATGTACCTCCATTGTTTCCATGAAATCATATTAAAAAGGTCATTGCTCTATGTATGAAAATATCGTGGCAGTTGCTCTATTGCTCTTTCAATTTGGAGTAAGCACTTGAATGTCATCAAAGAGAAATAGCTGATATTCTGTAATTAAAAGTAGATTTTGATTTACAGTGGGGAAGAGGATAAGAATGAATGCTTCCATACAGCTGATGTAGACATGCAGCTTATTCAGGAATAAAATAAACTTTCTGAAGGATGAAGGGAAAATATGATTAAAATAAAATGTCTGGGGTATGAAAATGTGTATGCGAAAGGAACTGAAAAATTCCCCCTTCTTGTGGTATTCTACAAGCAACTCCTTTGGGTAAAGCCTTTGCCATAGCAACAGATAAAACCTTTATGAGGTGCAAAGTTTTGCTGAGAAAATGAAGGTTTTCTATTCCATTTCAGTTGATGCCTTGAAATGAAATTAAGTCTGGTGTGAGTATTTAGTGAATTATCATCATTTTAAAGATGCATCTTTTAAGACTGTAACAGTGAAGAGTCTGGGATAGTTGTAGGGAATAAGGAATATATAAAAGCTGTATTTTACTGCTGGAGATGAAAAGCAGAAATCAGAACACAAATGAGCAGTGACTTAATTTACCCTTCACTCTGCCCACAGTTCTGTCACTGGTTCTGTCTCTTCCATGTCTCATTAGGTTTGATATCTGCTTTACCATCTTCCCCTTTAGCCTTTCCATGATGTCTTTTATGTCCCTCTATATTTTTCACATTTTTATTAATAGTTAGATGGAAGTACAGGGATAGTTCTTGGCCTAGCGTATAACATTTCTTCCTACATTTGCTGGCTCAGTTCCTCATTTTGCATTAAATGTCTTTCTACCTAACATTGTATTCTCTATTTCTCCAATGTAAAATAAGAGGTCCAGACATCCCCTCTTCTCTTGTACTTGATTTTATTTTTCAGACACCAACAGTGCTCTGTGGTACTTGCTCCTTCAATGAGCTTTTCCTTCCATTCAAGGTGAGGGTCCTGATGACTTTTTTGTAGGATTCAAGCTATAGCATTTTCTCAATAGTGCCTCTGTAGATAGATTGAAATTTTCTTTTTCTGTGCATAGGAGCATATAAAGGCTCCTAAGAGCAGAGAGACAGAGGTAGTTATTATGTCATCATCCTCTTTACTGAAGGGCTCTGGCTCTTCACAAGATACAGGCAACTCTCTCAGAGTATTAGGGTGAATCATAAGAGGATCCTCTGACTGTCTGACAGTCCTGTGAGTTTCCTGGCATTTATACTCTTGGAATTTAGTCTGTGTCAATTATACCTGCAGATGGAACATTTCATCCAACTATGCCAAAATACTTTCTGGTTTTATCTTGCCTTTTTTGTCTTCACCTTCAGGAACATCAGAGTTCAGTTTGTTCATAGAGTTCATAGAAAATGCCCGTGCTGTAAATTGCCGAACACTTAAAAAAATGCCCCCTCCCCTTTCTGTGTTTCCTACCCTAGGCTGTGTAGTTATTTCTCCTCTTTTGCTTCTTTTTTATTCCTCTTTTTATGAGGGATCTGTTCTGACATTGTGGAACTGGGACTGCAAGATTAGAATGACAATGTGTGAAATGGAAACCTCTGTCTATCACTTTGCAATCAGCACTCTGCAACACTCTTTCTTGGCTGCTATCAAGTCCCTGAGTTATGCTTTTATCATCTGGTTTGCTTTTATTTTATTTATTTATTTTTTTTTCATCAACTCAGTCCTAGAGTGCTTTTTGAGAGCTAGCAGCTCAGCTGAGCTGCCTCTCCCTTGACTCTGTTTTGAACACAAATGCTCAAGGTCTCAGAAGCATGGAATTAAAGAATGCATTGAAATGGGGCTCAGAAGTCGTGCTCGTGTTCTTGCTCTGTGTCTGCAGAGGATTGTGTTTTGTTCAGTTTTCATAGGACCAAGGAACCTTGCCATTCACTGTCTGTGGTTGCAAATGAACTCTGGAGAGAACAGGGGAAAGCAACAGTGCTTGTAGATGATCACATAATCACCCTGCTCCTCAGCATTGCCTCAGGACTGGCTGAGGCTGCAGCGCTATTGTGTCACTGGACTGATTCATGGGATACTTAGACTGACATGTAGACAGAATCATAACGCAGGAAGGAGAGGCCACCTAAGAACTACCCAAAGCTTGAAATTTGTGTAAAATAAAATGACAAAAAAAAAAAAAAAAAAAAAAAAGATTCTCAAGAAAATCTTTCAGCCACTCTAATTCAAGACATTTCTTCCTCGTAAGTGCCAAAATATGCTATACTTTATACTCTCCTTTCTGAAAACCTTGGGGTGTGCGATTAAACTTACTTTCTAGGATAATTTTGGTATTAAAGTACCTATCCTACTGCCTGTGGCACTTTATTCAAGGAGAGGAAGCAGAAAGGAAAGTGAAAGCAAAATCAATTAAGTGGGGAAAAAAATCAGTTCTTTCTTTAGAAAGCCATTTTTAAAATTAATTCTCACATGAATTATTTGCATCTAGTTGGCTTGTAGCAGCAGGGAAGGTAATGATGGTGCTTCCTGGCTCTTACTATCCTGCCGGTTCAGTTCAGACAAATGCAGTATGTTGCTTACTCTGCTTATACACACATGGCCATCATACTTCCAGAGGCGTGAATTGCTTTTGTCTGACGTGTTTGCATATTAATTTATATTGTTAAATATATTAGTTTTTTGGGGTATTAATATTTTATTCTTTTCCCAAGCAATTACTGTGGTTCCCAGGCACTCTGCATGCATTACAGCACCATTGAACTTTTAGCAATGAAATAGACTCACATGTGCCAGATACTTTTCCATGTGATATGCTACGAAGCTGCATTTTGTGTTCAGTGCAGGTTTGAATGAGTTGAAATTCACTCATGTCCCAGTGAAAATTTGTGTCACATGAGTGAAAAGTCATATCCCCGGAAACTTTACATTTTAGTCTTCTCAGACAGTGTTCAACTGACCATTTATCTATACTCACAGCCAGTCTCTTTTATCCTTTGAAGCAATCGAAGTTATTCTTGTTGGCTAGAAAGTCTGGGGTTGATGCTGGAGGATGTTGCACTGTCTGCTCTGCTGTGTGACACACCAGACAAGGTAAATGATTAGGAGGGGCAGACTCCATCACACTGACATTTCCTCACACCTGTCCATAGAAGGCACAGCTAGATCAGGGCTATATTCAAAATGTTGCTGACTTTCATACAGCTTAAACTAGTAATTGAATGTTTCTTTCAGTAGGGTCTTGCTCTACTGAACAAAATAAATCAGTTGTAAGTTTGCTCCCTACTTCAGATGGGTAAATGCTCTGGTTCTTTTTCTTTCTCTTTCATTCAGAAATGAATAGGAGAGGGAAAAAATAAAGTTTACTGTAGATACAATCACAAAGACTTTAAATTTCCTGTATGTGTCATTTGTTAGCCTGCCTGGTAAAAGGTATATGCACTGTAGTGATCTTTCAACCTCGGCTTCCTTGCGTACTGAGGACCCCCTGTGTGTGTTACCTCTGCAGCAGAGAATTTGATTTATCTCCTTTATGCAGATGCAGGGGGGACTAACCTCACTCTTTCCATTTCTCCCTGAAGGTCAAAGACCTGAAAAAGGGCCTTGTCTTCCTCCTTTTTTGCAGGCAATTCATGGAACTGAGGGAAGCAAAATACAGCATCGGCAGGTGTGCATTCATTGAAAATGCCAAGACTACTCAAAAGCTTGCTCTCTTTAGCAATTAGTGGCCCTGCACGTCAAACAAAGAATCAACCACTTAACCTTCTGCCTTTCTTCATGTTATGTTCAGTCTTTGAAGGTTTAGGAAACAAGGCACCCATCACAAAAACATGGCCCAACATGTGTTCCAGTGAGGCATCTCATAAAATCCAAGGCCTGCTAGAAAATTCAGCTCACAGGTGAACAACAGAAATGATGAACTCTGAAAGTTCAGGCTCCAAACTACTGCTGTTGCTATTTTCAAATTCCTTGAAGTGATTTACAAGCCACTTGGGCAAGTGGAACTACTTTTATGTCCTTTTCAAAGATGGAAAACTGAGTTATGGAGAGATGAATTGAGTGAAGATCAGCTGTGCCTGGGCTCACTACACTGACCTGTGTCTCCTCTGGGTGCCGAGGCTTGCACTTGCACCCCCTGACCCTATAGAGAGCCAAACAGTTGCAAGGTCTCCTGTCCATGGCCAAGCAAATGTTCTGCGGAAGTATCAGGATGTGAACCCAGGTCTTTCCATTCTCAGGATACTGCTTTTATTTTTGTTTTCCCCCTACATGCATCCTCCAAGGCTCTATCAAGCAAACAGGTAGTAATCCATTACAGACTACTGTTATAACTAATAGCTGAAGTGCTCCCCCTACTTTTGGTCTTTATTCATTCATACCACACAGGTAGTGTATACACAGTGGTTACCAGAACATCTCTTTTAGCAGTGTTTGGTGCTTAGCAAGCTCTGAGCAGAGCACAGCACTGACCAAGATGTCCAGAAACATGCAGACAAAGGCAGGATTTCCTATGGTGCTTACCCTTCTGTGAGGCATGGCTGACATCACTTGTGAAATATCTTCAGTTTACTCAGTTATCCAAATATACAGTCTATCTCTTTGTGCTAGTTCATTACTTTTTTACGCTATTAAGTATAGCTAACTGTAGAGCTTTGGATTTTGGCATTTGTGTCTCAACAGGAGGAGAACTGTAAGGTCCTGTCTTTATATATTTATTTTAAATTCTCTAAGCAATGGTTTATATTGAGTGATGTTTTAATGTTTTGTGTTCCAGATGAATTCTTTGCAAGAATGAGAGAATGAAGAGATCATCCAAACAACAACAACAACAAAACAAAAAAAAACAAAACAAAACAACAACAACAACAAAAAACAACCAAACAAAAAAAGCCAACCAACCAACCAAATAAACTTAACCCAAGGTGTCTGTCCTTCATTTCAGGTATCCTGAACCCTAAGGTTTGCTAATCCACATGGGGAGGCTAAAATGAGGGATGTAATTGCTCTTCTTCCTCTGATGGTCAGACCTTTGGGTCTTTTGGTTTTTATTTGTTTGCTGTTACTCCATATTTTTCAATATTGTTCAGGAAAGTGCAGAAGAAAAGACAGAGTTTTATTCAGTCTCCTGGAAGAAAAAACCCTGAGCACTGACAAAACCTGCTATGGCCGTGCCAGCTCTCTAACAGCTTGAAAATCAAAGTAGGCACAGAATTGTTGGAGACAATGTTTGCTGTCAACAACCTGGGAAAAAGTGGGAAAAAAAAAAAAAAAAAAAAAAAAAAAAAAGAGAAAAGGAAAAAAATGTCAACCCCACACCAAAACCAGAAATAGCCTTCCCCAGAAATCTCTGTAAGATCTGTGCTTTTCAATCCATTTGCAGCTCCTCACTCCAGCTCTGGTGTTCCCTTTTGCCAGGTGGCTGGATCTGAAACAAGGGCTGCAAAACAATGTTTTAAAAAGTCATTTGAAACAGAGCTGAGAGATTACATGCCAGCTGGAAAGCATAACAGCAAGAAATATCTGAACCTGCTTTGCCAGTGATGAAACCTCCAGAGCCACTTTAGGTTGAGCTCACTGGGATGGAGGAGGGGGATTTCATCTTAGACTTTCCCAATGCAATGACATGCAGTGGTCAGTACAGCCCTACATTGAAGCTACCCTGCTTGTGGACATACTCCTTGAATGTATGAAAAGATGCAGTGGGTCAGATTTAAAAAACAAACAAAAAGCAACAACAAAAAATCTAACCCAGTCTCTAACTGTGGCCACAAGTAAATGCCTAAGGCAGATGAAGAAGAGTACAAGGATATACAGCACTTTCCCAAGTGATCTCCGTGATGGCAGCTCTTAAACTTGGAGATTCTGTTATCCATCCACATATGATTTCTACATCTTTATAATCGTCAGTGTATTCTTTCATGAATGTATCCAATCTATTATTGAACACGTATAAACTACTAACATCTGTAGAAGATTTTAGCAACAAGTTCTAGAAGACTTCTACACCCCATGGGGCCTCAAAAATCTTTGTTCTCTTTGTTTTGAACTTTATACCTAGTAGATTCATATAGCATACCTTAATTCTGGTACTGGTGAAGAAATGAATGGTCAGTTCCCAATGTCTCAAAGCTCCTCCCATTTCCATGGTCTTTCTTCATCTGAAGGATTTTCTACACATCTGCTAAGCATTATGGCGTCTCTCTGAATATTTTCCAGTTCTGATATATCTTTGAAAATGCAAGGCAGGAAGGGCTATTATGCTGCACGATGCACATTCCTAGGTCTATAGCATCATTTCTACTTTTCCCAGGGCCATTTCTGCCTAGTTGTCTTCACTCTTCTGCAGTCTGTGTTCTCTTTAACAGCATAGCAGCTCACACCATATGTGCGTTAGAGCTTGTCCTGACTTTGTCGTGAGATGAAAGGAACCACAAGCTATTAGCCAGCCTGATAAATCTTCTGGTGTTCCCTGAATAGGTTTAGAGTTAATTTCTGTAGTCACTGTCAAGTGACAACAAAATGAAGGTACGTTGGGCTAGAAAACTGAGCCAATGTGGCACCTCCTTTATATGTAGTTTGAGGTACTTGTTTGTTTGTCTGTCCGTGTCCAGTCCCAACTTGAAGAGGCATCACCACAAATGGAAATTACCTGTGGGGGAAAAAGCTCATATGCATTACAGTTTGTACAGCCTCTGTCATTTCACTTGTGCCTGAGCCCTGTGTGCAGGCTTGTGGCATATTGTTGCTACAGTTGTGTGGTTGTGAACGTTAAAGCTCATTCCCCCCACCCCACCCCCCCACCCCCCCCACTAATATGACTAAGCTGACTTGTCACATTAGGCTGCTTTTGTTTCACTTCTAAGCTGTAAAAGTAGTCTTGCCAATGTGTGGTTACTACTTCCCAGCTGGCATGTAATACAGGTTTTTTGAATCAACTCAGATCTTGGATTTTTGTCTTGTTTCAGTAGAAAGATAAAGAGCACCAAAAAAAAAAAAAGAAAGAGAAAATCTAGGAAGTATGATTTAAAATCAAGCAATGGCTTAGGAAAAATATTTGTAAAACTTCATATTGCCATCTTAAAATTTACTGGGCATGATTTCCAAAAGGTATTTCTTACTAACCAGAGAGGATGTAAAGACATGAAACTTTCAAATATAGACAAATTTTATAATTTTATGTTGCCAAACACTCTCAACATTCTCTCTCTTTTCATTGTATCATATTGAATGGAAAGCATTTGTTTTGATCTCTGATTGAAAAAAAAAAAAAATCACAGTGTGCAGCTTGTTTTTGTGATAATACTTAATGCCTAACAGAGAATCTTGTTGAGGGTTTTCAAATGTCTCTTTCAGCCAGACACTAAAAAAAAAAGTTAGAAGTGAGGCAAGAATGGTCTACATGAGGTGAAGGTGAGGAAATGTTTCTAGGGAGAAGGTTGATCAGACTATAGAAGAATATTGAATTTTATGCCGTGGGTCATTTAAAATTTGACAGTACAATATATCCATTGGAATACAAACTTGTGTTGGACTTGAGGGGTAAATTAAATACTCTGGTTGGCCTTGGGGATGAGATTTTTCAAAAGCATTTAATCTACTCTTCCTATTTAAATGGTAATAGTGTTTGGTCAATATTCAGTGCACTTTGAATATCCCAGATTTTGTTTATGGTTTTAAAAGATGGATCTTCAGTTCTTTACTAAAAGGAAACACCCTCTGTCTCAAAGACAAATTTTCCTGAAATTAAATTTGTTGATAGGTACCAGGTTGCAAATATACATATTTTTTTATTTGTTTTGTTTTTGTTTTTGTTTGGTTTTGGCTTTAGTATCTGGAAACCCTTCACAGAATCTGATGTTTTCATAGAATCATAGAATCTTCCAGGTTTGAAAAGACCTTCAGGATCACCAGGTCTAACCATCAGCCTGACCTATCAAGTCCCATCACTAAACCATGTCCCTTAGTGTTACATCCTCATATCTCTTAAATACCTCCAGGGATGTGGACTCCACCACTTCCACTGGCAGCCCTTTCCAGTGCTTGACCACCCTCTCTGTGAAGAAATTCACACAGAAACACAATAAGAACACAATAAGAATGTGAAGAAACACAATATAAACTATCACTGATGGAACTTCAGTTAGTTTCCTTGTGTCACATCACTTGTCACCTGAGAAAAGAGACTGACACCCTCCTTGCTGCAATCTTGTTTCTGGTATTTGTAGAGAAAAATGAGGTCTCCCCTCTGTCTCGTCTTCAGCCTCAGACTAAACAACCCCAAGTCCCTCAATCACTCCTTGTATGTCTTGTTTTCTAGTCCTTTCACCAGCTTTGTTACTCTTCTTTGCACAGCAGCAACATCTTGGATCACTGCTGAACCTCTTCTAAGGTTCCTGAAGGGGACTCTTATGTGATTAACTTTCTAAGTAAGATTCTCATAACAAATCCATCACACCTACTTTGCTGCATCCCTGCCCTTGTAAAGCTCTGTGGTTTTTAACAGTGGGAAAAAAAATAAAGATAAAAATCTTTTTAGAAACATCCCAATTTGATCAGCATTGGCAAGAGGAAACAGAGGCTTACAAAAAATGATTTGATTTAAAAACAAAACAAAAACAAAACAAAACAAAACAAAAAAAAAAAAAAAAAAAAAAAGATGGGAACCATCAGCACCAGTCCATGCTGGATCCAGGCATTGCCACATAAAATACAGGTCCAAAGTCAAAAGGAAATTGCAGTGTTTCCTAACCCTGGCAAGTTCTCTGGCATGCAATTGTCCTGCTTGATCTAAACATGCAGTATGAGCTACTTGTAACCACTGTAATTTTAAAGACAGCCTTGCTGGGAGTAAGCGGTTGGACTATATCCTTCCGGAGGTCCCTTCTTGCCCAGGTTTCCCTATAACTATGATTCTGGAAGTGAGAGTCCCTTCAATCATACGCTCAGCTTGTGTAATATTTTACTGAAATTATCGTAGATCTATAGATCTGAAACCACTGAAGGTTAGCTCTGGTGATTGACTCCTGAAACTGCTAAGAGTAGGGCACAGTCAAGGCCTTCTAAGGTTTGAGGCACAACTTGGCTTTGTCTGAAAATATCTTCCAGATTCATTCCAGTACTGGGAGGCTTTACCACCTTAAAGATGGATCCCAGTATTTCCACATTTCTGCATGCTTTTCTCTTGAATGGAAGCACTGAAAGATTTCCTGCATTTTTTCCCTCAGTTCCATGCCCTGTTGTCACTGCTCTGACTCAAAAATATCAGAGAACAGTGATGGAGCTGAAATAAGATATATATGGTTCTTTAGACAGTTGGCAGGTCATAGAGAAATAGCAAAAAAACAATAATCAACTGGGAATAGGTGAAGTGCATGATTACTGCAGTCCCATAGATGACACCTTCCACCTTTTAAACTACCTATTAACAAGGGTTGAGTGAAAACTGCAAACATTCATCCCTGTGTTATAGTTTTCTCTACCATACTACCACACTCCCTAAACTGATTATTTTTTCTTTCTAGGTTGTCTCTGGAGAGGAGAAGAAGTCTGAAGACTCAAAAGACTAGTGAGAGAGTAATCAATGGTTCACACTGTTTCCCTTCCAGCAACTTGCTGTAAGCAAGAACAACAGAAAAAAATAAATAAACATACAAGACAGAGAAGGAAACAGAGCCTGAGGAGAGAACATTCATATTGTCATTTAGATGAACTATGCAGCTATCTCTCTTGACACACCTATTCCACAAATATGTTTCTTCTCAGCCTGGTATTCATTTTCTGTCTTTCTTGATTACATTAGTGATTCTTTTTTTTTTTTTCTCCCTCCCACTCTGGCTAGAGTCTCAACTACTTGCTTATTTTTTTGGCTAAATTAGCCAAGTTGTTTGTGTTGCTGTCCTGCAGGTGACCCAGCAGCTCAAACTAATAACATATATTTCTTTGTCAACATGTTACTCTCCAAGCTTGTTGAAGACATTTTATACGTCCAAATTGCAGTGATGTATTTCAGGAATAATAACACAGAAGTGGAATTAATGCCTTTTGGAGCTTTCATTTCTTGCAAGATTGGACTGGCCTAGATAAATGGTTTTCTAAGAGCTTATTTTGGCTTTTCTTTTGTTTCAAAACCATTGAATTTAATAATGTTTTTCTTCAGACTCTTCATAGAATTTTTGTTTGTTTCACTCAGTTTATTCTTATACAGTAGGATTTGCAAGTTCTGTTTCTAACTAAAAATAGAATAAATTGAAACATTCAGATATCATGAAGGTGTGATTGGTTTCATTTACAATGCAAAGTGCCTGGGGCTGCAATTTATGTATTTGTAGAGTTCCTGACATAATGAGGTTTCTTGACTAAGATGAGGAATCTGGTCTGTTTGAGATCCTGACAGATGATTGAGGCGATGTTCATGGTAAAGCTAAAATAATTCCAGAAAGAAGGTGGAATTATTTTTGGATCTCCCTCATTTACCTGGTCATGAAACTTGTAGTGAAGGGATGCAAGACATGGACTCCAGATGGCTCTTGAACAGGAGACACTTATTGCCCTTTTTCACTACTAGATATACTTTCCCTGTAGCCCCACGCACTGTCCATGCACCCGATCCTGTCATACAATTGGTTAGAGACCCTCAGACACGCGCCTTGAGCCAGCCAGCAATTGGCCACTGCCCAAAGCTCATCTTTAACACTGTAGCCAAATAACTTTATCTCAACCTTGCTCAAGTTTTGTTTCTACCGCTTGTATCCTCATTATCTCTAATTCAGGGAAGTGTGAAACAGCGCAAAGCCACCTGCAAAGTCCTTTCCCACATTGTAGGAACATTTTACATTAAAGTCTGACAAATTTGATTGAAAATAGCCAATAGAGTCACATGCTACCAAGGAGGACAGGCACATAAATGGCAGATAATCACAGGAGCTTTCTGCATCTTAAGAAACCAGGATAGAGAAGGAACAGTGAAGAACAGTAATTTCTTAACTATCCATTAATGCAGAGAAAGGTGCAAGATGTTGTATATCACAGGGTGCTGTTAGAGTCCATTGCAGGTAAGGTGTGGCAACTCTGTTCCAGATTCCTCAGTAAAACATTAATGGAAACTAAGATCAGATTTTTCCCTCACGTGAGATTCCATGTGCATACAGAAGGAGACTCCATGTGAGTACAGGAGGAGAAAGTCCTGGTCCTACAAATGTTAGGATATGACAAGATATGAAAGCAATGGAAAATGGTAAGAGCAAATAAATTAATCCTATTCTTAACACAGGGAGAATTTAGACAAGTTTTAATTACTCCTTACAGAGACTTATGTGTCCAACGCCTACTGCATTGCTTGCATTTTATATACTTCAGTCCTTGTGAAGTTTTGGGTGTGGGTCATTTACCCAAAATCATGCACTCACCTGCTGTAGACTTGAGGTCTGAATGGGACTGAAATAATTTTCACTCTACTGTGTTACAAAGAGCTGCCTAATCTCTGTGTTCACAGGAAGTTTTTTTTTTTTTTTTTTTTTTTTTTTTTAACTGTGTTGTATCTCATCTTATTTTGATTATTTTGTTTCTATAATGTTGCTGCTGGACAAAACTTGAGGTTTTATTTGCTTTTAACACAGAGAAAACCACTAGTTCATACAAAACAAAAAGAGCTTGAAGTTCCATCATGAACCATTAGCATATCTAGCCTAGTTTCAGGGTTATAAAGCAGAACAATTAATCTGTATAGTTAGAGCTCAGTGTTGTAGAAATGATGCTGGCTTGTTTTGCCACAGGTTTCATCTAGTAGCTCAAGATTATTATTCAGTTCCTCTTCTAGATAAGGTCTGTATGGACATGTAAGCTCATATGTTATGCATCACACACAGTCCCTCCCTTAGCCACGCTACACAAATGGTGGCTCCAGTGCAATGTGGGAGCATCCCAGTCTTCTTGCTGGCTCCATCCTTCCCAGTAGTGTAGGTACAGCTGGCTGCCTGCATTGGCTCTGCGAACTCAAACATATCTACCAAAGACAGCACAGATAAAGGTGTTCGGTTCCCTGATAGTAGGGACAACTGCAAGAGGCAATGGATATTCTCCCACATAAACGGATCATGCTTCACTTATTCAGTTTGGGGGAAAAAAAGAAAATAATAATTATTTTAATAATTTATTTTATTATTAATAAAAATCAATAAAGACCTAGAAGGCACAAAGGCTATGGAAAGCCAGTCAATGTTAATATTTTTTAAAATCGATATAAACTACATTTATTATTACATTTTTTATTACATTTATAATAGAAATTGGTTGATGATTTCTGATCTTCAGAGGGACAAAAGTCTAGAACTCCCTCCAAACAGTTCAACGGAGTTTAAAAGATCTAATTTGTCTTAAGAGAATATAGATCCCGTTTCAAAAATAATCTTTTTGAATCACTTAGTAATTTCCATTTTCTGCTGAGGAACGTGACCTCACAGGAAACATTGTGAGGAAAAATGAACAAATGACAGTGTGATGCTAAAAGAGTTGTAAAATACTAGGTAGTGAAAACATTCAGTAGCTCAGTATGTAGGATGTATCATGTCTGCTCTTCAGGCCATTCTGGAGTTTATCCTACTCTATCCTTTCAAACTAGCCAGATTCCAGCAATACATTTTAAAACATATGTGAGTCAGAACAGAGTGAAGGAGGAAAGAAATATTCTTTTTTTGTTCACACTGAAATGGCAGAGTCATGTAGGTAAAATGAGCCACAGTATTTGAAATCTCAAAATCATTAATATAGCTTTGAATGTGGTTGGGTGCTAATTTGTATTTATCATTGAAGCAAAAAGTGTGGCAAAAAGCAGGTGACAGGCTTTTTGGGAAAAATAAAATAAAATAAATAAAATAAAATAAAAAAACAACAATGAAGACCTACAAGGCACAAAGGCAATGGAAAGCCAGTCAATGTTAATATTAAGAGTAGACACCACAGTAACTACTCCAATCATTTGTTAATGCTACAAGCATTTAGAGTATGTCTAAGAGTTGAAAGATTTTCTGATCAACTGAAACAAATACGAGGGTAAACCATCTTCCCATGTTCACGTCTAGGATAAATATATGAAACCCCAAAACAAGTTAGCTTTAATATAATCCTAACTTTTTCCAGAGGCAGATGTTAATAACTTGTGGGTGTTCTGGGAGGCAAAACTCTTGAAATGTTTCAGGCTATTATCTTCCTACCAAACACACAGCACTAATGCTTGTTTTCAGGCATCTTTACCAGAAGTCAGGTTTTTTCTCTTCTCAGCCAGTAAAGCCACATCTTTAGGTGTGTATCAAATGGCCCAAGAAGAATTAGGGGAAAAAATAAAGGAAGTTGTTTCTATGTCAAGAAAACAGGGATACTTAACAGGTGTAAATGTATATAATTCCAATGTACATTGCAATGACAATCTGACTTACCCATCATCTCCACAGTGATTACCTAGTATAGGAAACATAACAGGATTTCCTATTCTAATCCAAGGAAATACTCAAGTGCCAAGGTAAATTCTCCTAATGTGCTGATTTTCGGTGGCAGTTTGCACTGGGGGCACCAGCCATCTCTTACTGCATGCTCTGGAAAGCAGAAATAAAGCCAAGTTGTCTCACTTGAGCACTTATCTGACATGAAATTTTCATCTCATCAGGCACAGCATCAGTGCCTTGAATTGTAAGCATTTGGACTTCTGCTGCTGTAAACTGTTATGTGAGCTCTAACGCAAACCAATTCACATTTTTCTTGTGTCAGTGTTTTTCTTTATTCTCATACCACCATAATTCTTGGCGAGGTCACACAATGGGCTCTTTTGCCTGCAAGCAACTGCTTCAGTTGCTGATTGTAGAGAGCTCCAAAATCTCAGCTGTGGCACTGGTTCTCGTTTATCTCACCAACAGGAAAGGGAGAGTTAAAGAAGCTAGTTATTTTTCTCTTTTTTTTTTTTTTTTCTTCCTAGCATTTTGAACAATACTCAATATGTCTACATGTTTGTATATGAGTGTGCAAGAGTGAACACCCATTGGCTTGTGACTGGTATAAATTGAGAACATATTGAGTCATCATTCTTTTCATAAGATTCTTTTTACAAGAATAGATTGTTGTTTACTGTCTGACTCCTCTAGCCTCAAGAGAGAGCTGCAAATATTTTTTGTTTCTTTATTATTACTGTTGTTGTAATTGTAGATTTGTTCTTTTCTAGGAGGTATGGGGAGTACTTTGCACAGATCATTGTTTATTGCTCTCGTGTTTAAGGAAAAGAAAGTGCCCAGGATACTTACATGTTTGTAGTAACATGTGAACATGTCAAGATAAAAAATATAAGCATAAACTATTTTTACTATTATCTTCTAAATACATTTCATGGTTCAGAACACAGTTTTGTCTCATGCTGAAATGTTTCCTAGCACTGACATTTGATGCTTGCTGTTGTTATGCCTCAATCATCAAACTTTGAGTATTTTCCCAATGATAATCAGAATGTATGGCAAGACTGATCTGAGTTTATATAAATTGCCTCTTCCATACTCTTTGGTTTGTACTTTTGAAAATAGTAGATTTGTATGAAGCAGCCATATGCTTCTTGAAATTCAATGAGATTTGAGACCATGTCTCTTTGAATACCTACTCAGAAACTGAGAGTAACCCCAAACAGTCCCTACGGTCTTAAAATTAGCCTTCATATTTTCCTAAAAACCTTCCAACAGTGTAACTGCAAATTATATTAAAAAATATTTTTTCCCTTATTCTGAAAGTACATTGAAGCATCTTGATTTTAGTCTACTGAGGGACAGGTCCATGTTTCTATAGCGGCGGCTGCATTGCCACTAGTATTAGGAATATATTAAAGATGCCAAAGAAACACATATTTCTCCTCTCTCTGTACAGACAAATCTGCCAACAGCCTGCTTTGCACTGCCTACCTTATAGCTGAGGACAGTCACACAACAAGCATGAAGTTTATTCACAGCTGTAAATTTGATTCACCTTGCTCTTCTGAGGAAAAAAAAAAAAAAAAAAAAAAAAAAAAAAGGTTTGTTTGCTGCCTTTCATCCTTTCATTCACATGCATAGGCTGAGAGCCTGGCTCCATGGAAAAGCCAGGGAAAGCTCTTGTGATCAGTAGCAAAAGGAATTTCAAATGTTCTCAGAAGTGTATTTAGGGCCAGCAGTTGAACTATGCATATTTTTTCAGCCTTTTTTTCAGAGCTCAGCTGCACGTCATGTTGTTGCACTCTCCAAAGAAAGTTTTTGAACTGATCCCTAAGTGGTGAGGAAGACCTTTACAAAAACCTGCCCCATGCTTCCTCAGTGAGAGCTGGCAGGAATTCTCTATTGAATTTGCAACTAAAAAGCTGTTATTTTGGGTTTGTGGATTTGTTGTTGTTCATGTTGGTGATGCTTTTGTTTTTGTAAAATGTAGCTGCAGTGGCATTCACATACCCTGTGATTCTGCAGTCCTTCAAAGTTTACTATAGCTGGAGGAATGGCTAAATGATGAGCCAGCCTCCCTGTTGTCAAACCACAGCACAGACTTCCAAAGCGAGCCTGGTGCTACTTTCTTTCCTGTCTCCATTGATTTGTGAATCCATACTTGTCAGAAAGTGTGATTTTGTTCTTGTTTCTCACACTTCCCCCGAGCTAACTGTGACTGTTATTGTGTTTTGGATATGGTCTCAGGTTCCAGCTGAGCCTTATACCTTTGATATATAGTGTGAATTTGAAGAAAATAAAAGAAAAAGGAAAGGAAAGGAAAGGAAAGGAAAGGAAAGGAAAGGAAAGGAAAGGAAAGGAAAGGAAAGGAAAGGAAAGGAAAGGAAAGGAAAGGAAAGGAAAGGAAAGGAAAGGAAAGGAAAGGAAAGGAAAGGAAAGGAAAGGAAAGGAAAGGAAAGGAAAGGAAAGGAAAGGAAAGGAAAGGAAAGGAAAGAGGAGGAGGTGAAGCTAGGTTATAATGGCTAAGAACCTTTCATGTTTGATTTGAGGTGATTTACCAGCCTGGTCTTTTCTTCTTAAATTATGCCCTTTAACCCCACAGCAACCATTGCAATTGTTCACCTTGTTTCATGAGCAGGGATTAAAGGGTGAAGGTATACGAGAGTTCAACTGTTTTGTAACAGCCCATCAAACAGCTTCTCTCTCACTGGACTACATGATAGGCTGCATCCTTGGTTCACCACACCCTAGTATCTGTTACTGACAGGAAATAGAGGAAGGATGGGAAGTTAGGTGAAACCTCGAATTCAGGTATTTGGGGATGTTTAAAGGAGACTTCCTCTGTTTGATGTCTTAATTCCTTGATAAATGTGAAGAACATTACAGAAAAATAAGCTTGGGCAAGCACAGGGATGAACTATCATTCAGACCTGGAATTGGAAAGAAAGCAGAATCTCTACATTTGGTCTGGTGAGAAAGTTTTGCCATTAAGGGTGAAATTACTGGTTAACCAAAATGGGGAAAAATCAGACACAGGACTTTAGGAAGATCTTAGAGCTGATCTTTATTATAGTTATGTATAAATTGTGTTTATACAGTGTATTAGTGTTTATACAGTGTTTATATAGTGTATTATATCTGGAAGTTCTGAGCTTAATTCAGTTATCAAAGTATGGTTGTGGAATATAAGGAAGACAGAAATTCTGGTCTGGTTTCTTGAACTGATATGATATGCTCACTGTCCTAGCTTCCCTTAGTCTAAAATTGAAATAATCTATCTTCTTAGAAACAGCATGATGATGACTTATTTCATATCACACTCTAAAGATGAAGTATCATTTTGAATCCATCCTTTCTTACAGCTAATGTGTGATGATAAAGAATCACTGTACCTTTAAAGTAAAGGTAAAACATGGAACAAGAGTTGCTTCTTTGGCATGGATGAGTTAACTTGGATTTTTGTATCTCAAGCTATTCAGATGCTGGGGACCACAATAAATTGCTAACATTACATTTCTCTGAGGCTTCCTAAGCAGCTTTCTGAAAGGTTAATTGTCAAACTTTAGTTTGGGACTATATAATATACTTCCCAACTCCATAACTTGACTTAAGTATTAGTGTAAATGTGGTGGATGATAAAAAGAGACATTTTTCATATTTCAAAAGGTTGAGTTCATATAATTATTCATGATTGAGTAAATAGGTTAGTGAGGTTTTTTATTTTTATTTTTATTTTGTATTTCATTCTAGAGTACTAACAGCACTATAAATACTCACTTTAAAGCTTCTGTATGTCATTTGACAGCCATTAAAGTTGATGGAAAGGTATACCTTGATAGCCATGTTCTTTGGATAATATTCTTTACCTAGGATGACTATAATTCACATTCCTTCCATCATTTGGAATAGTATTTTCAAAACAGCTTCAGAAGAATGAAGTATAAAACCAGATAGTGTACACAAACATTTTTGTCCCCTTTTCTCCCCCCTTCAGAGAATTGATGGAGGAATGGTGCAAATTACTTTGATTGTTGCCCTATTTGTCCCCATCTGTTAAAGAATTA
This sequence comes from Oxyura jamaicensis, assembly GCF_011077185.1. Taxonomy (NCBI): domain Eukaryota; kingdom Metazoa; phylum Chordata; class Aves; order Anseriformes; family Anatidae; genus Oxyura; species Oxyura jamaicensis. The sequence continues at coordinate 27,640,126 of NC_048899.1, read as the reverse complement.
TAAGACAGATCTTCTTTATGAAGTCCTTAGAAATCTAGTGAGGGAAAACTGCTGGGGAAGGCTGAGGTTTTCTTTTCTCTTTAACATTGTGTACGTACTTGTTAGCTGAACACCTTCTGAATTTCACCTCATATTGACTACAACAAACTTGTTTTAACAGTAAGAATAATAAGATAAAGAGTACTGACACTGGCAATGCCCTGCAACAGGTTATTGAGAAAGGTTGTGAGTTTTCTATCATTGAGCATTTTGAAGAAGAGTTGAGAGAAATATCCATCAGAAAGGAAGCTACTTTTACTGGGAACACAAAGAGTAGAGAGCAAGTTTAGATTCCTTTCTAATGGGGATTGTTTCTGGAAGTGATTCCAAAAGTAGCTTGAGGCAAAAATTCCAACAGTTCTATAACCCAGAACCATTCTGATGTTCAAGCTGATGTTACTATAGCTGGTATCAGTACCAATAGTGAATAATTTGCTGACGGCTATTCCCTTGGAATAACAGCCTTGCAAGGAGTGACTCCACAGACCATATCTAATGAACATAAGTCACTCTACAAAGCATCTGCTCTACTGCTGCTCACTAGGTGCATGGCAATTACAAAGGATATGGAAAGGATCCCAGCAGAGAAAGTCCCTCCTCTCAGTTTGAAACTTCTTTTATTAGGGTTTGCATGAAACTAGTTGTACATCTCTGAACATACAGTGAACAGTCATATATGGGCACTTAGAGAGCTGCCAATTCCCTAAACCATGCAACTGGGTAGAGGCAGGTTCTGGATGGAGCCTCTGTTCTTCCTTCTCCTCATGCTGTGTCCAGCACACCTAAGTCACCACTGACACATGACTTACCTATGTCAGGGAAAGACTTGCTGCAGGTGGGTTCTCTAAAGGAAAAATGAACTTTAATTTGGTCAGTTCTTTGTGCTAGGGGTTGCACAGCCTTGTCCTCTCCTTTACTTGGGCCAGACTTCAGGAAGCCCTAGGTAATTTCTAAAATCAGTCATGTATATGCATATATATATATGCCTGTGTGTATGCATGCACATGTATATGTATGTATACCTCTCTATAAAAATATGTGTACATATTTGTGTGTGTGTACCTACATACACTCTGTGTATAGGAAGTGAAGCCACTGTAAAGAGATGTCTAAGCTAAGTAAACAGTAAATGAAGATGATGTTAGTTTTGGACGGTGCTTTCCTGGCAGGAAAAATCCTATAGATCATTCTGTCACTGGACTGTGGTCTGGAATTGGCAGCATCTCTGAACAAGTCCACTGAAGAATATTGTCTCCTGGAGATAAAAGTTGAGTGTCTATTTCTGTAACAGAATTTTGTCTCTCTGAGCACAGATTCAGGACACAGCTGCATATAAGTGAACCTTGTTATAGCATTTTTTAGATCATACCAGAGAGACTTATGACCTTCATAAAGCCGAGAAGGACAAACATTGCTGCTTTAAAAGCTTTTAGGAACCAATCATTTTTCATGCCCACTTGTCTGTGGCAGTTGTAGTAAATTTGCTGTTCTCTGCATGGCTCCAAGATAAACTTTCCATTATTACAGAACCACAACAAAAATTTGTGTAGTAATATAAGATTCTGGCTTCAAATGCAGCTGTACTACTTTGGTTAATTTCCAATTAATTTAGTAGTATTAACTGCACACAGGAGGTTCCTCTCCCTTTAAAAAGTGACATCAAGAAAGGGGGTTGTGACATCATGGAAAGGGGGTTGTTTCTAATCTACAGCTTTTTTAGATCCAGATATCCCTAGAACTTTTTTTTTTTTTTTTTTTTTTTTTTTTTTTTTTTTTACTACAATAGGAAGTTCTCTTGCTATAATCCAGAATCCTTTTTGCTATGTATATTTAGTAAGGGACTGTCTTTGCCCAAAGACCTTGCAATACCGAACAGTATATGATTGCTATTGTTTTCATTAGCATTATTATTAAAATATTGTTAACAATATAATATTTTTAATAATAATGATGATGTTCTAAGTAGTGAATTTTTCCCAGCCTTAGGATTTATTAGGCCAGAAGTGAATTAACAAACAGAAAACCCCACTGCCATAGCAGTAAGCAGTTCTAAAGATGGATCTGGACCCGGTGAAGCTGCCTGCTATACAAACAAACACAGTGCTCTTCTGACACCAAATATCCTACTACTTAATGTAGTAGTAAAACAGGCATAGACTCCATGGGAACAAGGGTAGATTCATGGTAAATTCTCTTGAAAGTTTGTCTGTCAAGGGCAGTGGAGTTTAGCTTGATCTCGCTTAACAGTGCTGAAATATAAATAATGAACATTTTGCTAGAAGTGTCCAGTGGAAATAAACAGTCACATAAGCTGCCTAAAGTTTACTATTCTCTTCCTTTCTAGTATTTTCGTAAAACAGCATTTTCCTTTTTTATGAACGGCTAAGGAGAATTTGTCATGGGAAAGAATAAGCTTAACCCTATTATAATTCCAGGATGTTTGCTTTGAGATGATCTGGCATGTTTCTGTTTGTGGAGCAGTGTGACAGGATTTTTTTTTTCCCCACGTGGCAGTTCCAAGGAGTTCCAGCATCAAGTCTATGAGGCACTGCATGCACAGGTTTACAAAAATGGCTCTCTTTCATTTGTGATTAATAGCTCAGATAGATTGGAGATAGAAAACAGGCAGAATATCCTGTTGTGGGACTTTTCATAGATCTTGGTCAAAAGCTATAATATGCACATTTATTGATGTTAACCAATAACACAATTGAAAAAATATTATCCTTCTGGAATATAATTCTGCATTACACTAAAAAAAAAAAACAAAAAAAAAACAAAAAAAAAAAACAGCTAGAGAAAGCAAATAATTTTCTATTAATTATGTCAGCGAGTATTTCTAAGATCTATATAACCAAGTTATATTAATATTATGAGATAGTAATACCATATGTTATGAACAGAAATGGTAGAAATGAACAGTAAAAGAAAGCTCCAACTCACATGAGAAATAGAAAAAAAACTAATCACTTTAGAGACCTGATTTATCATAGCAGGAGGGGTTGAGATGTAGTCAGGAGTCACATCAGGATACAGTTTCCGTATGGTTCTGTGTGCCCAAGTCATGTTTTCCAGTCATGTAGAGGTCAAAGCCTTTTTGAGTTAGCCTATGGACAGGTGGTGAGGTCCCCTGCAAGTGTGGTTAATCAAAGCACCAATATTCAGATACACCCAAAGCAGAGATATAACCAATGATGTCCTGCCAGACAAACACGTAGAAGAACAGACTCAAGAAGTGGAATTCAAGAAATTCAAGATCTAGGGAATCTCTGAAACTCTGAAACTTAAAAACAAACAAACAAACAACATAAACATGATTTTCTTTATTTCTGATCTTCTCTATTTATAGTAATAACGCTAAACAAAACAGCCTCAATGTACAGGTACTTATTTTCTTTCAGAAATAAAAAATAAGCATTTCTGTGAATTGAGATATTATACATATTGTAAGAATCAAAACAATTCTTTTGAGATCTGGCAATACTGCAAGGTTTTTGAATTAGAGAAGGTGAGACCTGTGCCATGTGAACCCTTCCTGCAAGCTCGGGGTCACTGACTCTGTATTTACTTCATTTATAACTTCCTCATGGTGGAGAAAAGCTCCTTTTATTTATTTATTTACGTATTTTTAATACAAATAATGAATAAGATGTGTTTTCTGTACTTCAGTAATGATGATTCACAATGTGGTATCAAATATTAATGTTCTTTAGGACATCTGGAAAATACTGACTGGAAAATTAAGATGAGATTAATGTTCCTTCTGATGTTTTTATCTTTTTCATGCCTCATCATCATGCCCACTGTACCATGAGATCAACAAGATTAGATATCTTTGAAACCTGTGCACCAACAGAATGTGATATTCAAGCTGAGGCAAGAAGCTAAAAAAAAAACACTGACCTGCAAGATTAAGGTACCAAATTAGATGTCCAACAGGGTATCTTTGTTCTAAATAAATGAGGTATGAATCCATGATGCATAGATGTGTTGAAATCTCCTTAGTTGAATTATAATTTGCAAAAACACTAACACATTTTGTTGCTGTTTTTTCGTGGTTCAAGTGATAATGAATAATACTGGTCAACAAAGAAGGCAAGGGGAGAAAAAAGAAGAGCTTGGAGTAAATAAAATGTTATATATAATATACATATTTATATATTATATAGATGTAAAATAGAATATTTCCAAAATGCATATATATATACAAGTGTGTAAAAAAGAAATAACACATCATGCCTGCTCCTAGACAAGTCAAGAAATGTCAGGCTTAAGGTGCAGCTTCATAGGTTAGAAGTTAGAAATAATGCTAACAATTAAACTTGTGGATCATGTGAAACTTACATTGCTGAAAATAATTATGAATAGGCTGGACAAACATCTACTAGTCGTGATATATTTGTATTTTAGATCACTTTTTAGCATCCTGTCAGCTCTATGATACTATTTATTTCTAAGATTTTAAACTGCAAACATCAGCAATGCATTTAATCAAACTGGCACAACATTTAATAGACAACTTACTTCTTTGGAGATACCTGTTATTTAAAAAAAAAAAATAAAAAAAGTTACCCAATGGAAAACATGCTCTTCTGTCCAGCAGAGAGTAAGAGTCATTTCAGGATGTAGCCAGATAACCTAAAAGAATACATAAGTTTAAGAGAGAGTGCATAAGGGAGGTGAAATAAAATTTTAAAACGGTCACCTTGATTCTTCTAAACCTGGAGGAAAAAGAATAAAGAGATGCCAAACCAATGGGTGTGTTACTGTTAGCAGCTAAATGTTTTACAAAAAGGATGCTTTATCATGACAATGGTAATCAATTAAGAATTTTTTTTCCTTGATGACAATTACTGGATGCTTACTGCTCTTTTTTTTTTTTTTTTTTTTTTTTTTTTAAGTTATGCAAACACCTAAAAGTAACTAATGTACCTTCTTTACAGCAGTCTCTGAGTTTCGTGCAAGAATATTGAAGGGCTTTCAGGATCAAGCAAAAAGGAATTTGTTTGGAAAGGACACTAATAAATAAATTCATTCTAAAATAAATGTTGAGCAATTCAATCATCAAAATGTTTGAACAGAGTGAGCTCCAATGTGAAATGCAGTGACCAAAGAAATTAGTGGAACCAAGTTGCTAAGCAGAGATAAATAGGGGTCTAATTAGTTTTATACATCTCAATTGAGGTACTTATTCATGTGCAAAAAACTCACAACATTAAAAATAATTTGATTTAGAAATTGTTTTCATGAAAAGCATTTGGTATGAAGTTTTTGTATCAATGTAATATAGGGACAGCAGAAGATATTTCCAATTAAACACTTGAAAGCCTCATATCCATAAATTATTTTGTAGGCAATAGAGTTCATATGAACTGCAGTTCAGAACGGGAAAACGTGTTCTCCTCAGGAAATTCAGGCAACTGAATAATATAAACATACTCTACAAATTCGGATAGGTCAGTAGTTATCTTTGTAGGTAAAATGAAATTATTTGATATGTTCATCTGCTCTCTTCTACTGGTGGATATCAAAGTAAACCCAAATATTTGGGTGCCCACATGACTCAGGGAAGCAATAGAAGTATGCACATCCCTTTTTAACTACAACTACTATCAGAATTAATCTGGGATGTTATTACCTTGAACTTTCCAACCTCACACAGGTAAAGTAAATCAGATAGTAACTAGATTTTTTATCCTTTTTCCTTCACACCCCATTCTTGCTGCTCAGTGAGACAAGAGTGGCAGGAACATCCTATTTAATAACTTCAAAGCTGGGGGAGGATGGGAGCTTCAAACCTATTTACTGAAGCTAGAATTAAATCTGGTTGTTTTAGTGGAAGAGGTCTTTACATGCTGAAGTTTGCAAGAAGGTGACCTCAGCTCTGTCATGTGAGGAGTCTCAGCAGGTCAGCGTGTGGTAGCTTTGTCTAACTCAACCTGCTTCCTCAAAACCTTTGCAAGGACAAATTCCTAGAACACTAGTTCCCAGCTTTTTCTCAGCCTCAGCTCCATGTTCTTTCCTCTGTACATATGTTATGAGACATTTTGTTGCAATGCTGGCACCTCACTGGTTGGGACTCTATCATCTAAATCACCCCACAGCTATCACACTCTATTCAAAACTCACTGGTTGTATTATCACCACACTCTGTCCAGAAATGCTTATCAGCTGAGGCTGTACTTTTAAAGCCATGAAAGTCAAAGGCTTTGACCTCACCATTTGGGAACCTGGGATCTTTACCACAGTTCACAAATGGATCCATGTTGGCCATGGAGGGACTTGCCCAAATGAAGAACTTTAGAGTTTAGCACAGGTTTACCAGTGAGTTTAGGCTCCAGCTTGGGGCAATACACTTCCATTATCTCTGCTTATATTTCACATAAAGAATTCTGTCTGCACAGAAGCTATGTATTTTTTCTATTTTTTGACAACAAATGTACTTAATAAATAAGTACAAGTTTAGACAAAGTACTAAAAAAATCAGCAGTTATTAAAGGAATTGTCAAGGAATGCATTTGCTGAACTGGTCTCAGATGAAGGCAAAAAATGACCTTGTGGCTTATTTCTTAGAAGGAAGCAAGGAACAGAGTGGTACTGCTCTTTGCTTCAACTTAATGAAACATGCATTATTCAATAAAAATAAAATAGTTTTCTAGTTGAAAAGCATGTTTTTGAAAAAATGAGATATGTCTTATAAATGCTAATATAACTAAATGAATAGTGAATTTTGAAATACAAAACTTCAATCAAAATTGCATTTCAGTAAGTAGAAGATTGCATTAATTCAGATTAAAAAAAAAATAAAAATTTAGAGAGATTATTCTAAAAGGGAAAGAAGTCTATTTTATAGCCTTCTAACAAAATTTTGAACTATGTTTTTGTTTCATTTTTTTCTCTAAACGAGGTTTTGTGCTTTAGCCAGCATAATGATCTTTGAGTGTTGTTCATGTACATGTGATATTTTTTATATTCTATATCATTTGCATCCAGCTTAATGCCCAAAGGTTCTCTCAGCTAAGACAAAAATATGGAGAAACTTACCTGTGACAAATCTGTGTAATGAATCTTGAAATGAATGAGGTGGGGACATGGTTCTTCTTTTCTTTTTTTATTGGAAGCAGACAGAACACTCACTTTAGAGAAAAAAAAGATTGAGAATTTTCTGAGCAAAAAATGAAGGGGAAAAAAAGCATTGCCTTATTTTTTGGCCTTATCTGATGCTCATAGAGATATATTTGTTTGTTTGTTTGTTTGTTTGTTGAATTGAGATTTTTTGGTCTCTTGCTTCAGATCAACAGAATTAGTTTTGTGTATATTTAATATGATCTGAGTTACTCTGACCTGCAAGAATTTTATATCAGATCTGGAGTTAATGTTAAATAAAATGTTCCATCTAAAGAAGTATTCAGCTAAATAAGAGTGTTGGAGACTTATCTATTGAATTGGACACATTCTTTTTTCACATTCTCTTAAAATACAAAATAATGTTAACATCATGTTTATAGATATATATATATTGGTAGGTAGGTAATTTATATATTTAAATATCTGTGACTATATGCATGTGTATGTACATAACATTATCTAAAGATGTCCAAGAATAATTAGATAATGTCTTCAGAAAATGTCTAAAAGTTTTAAAGGTATTGAAATGAATCATCCACTTATAAAACATAATGCATCTCAAAGCCATTGACTTTGTAATATCTCATATCAAATAATTCATAATCTTTCTTGAGGGTATATGTTAATTTTCTTGCAAGAACTAGAGCCCAGCCCAGTATAAAAATATTTTACTCTCTAATTCCCAGTGAAATCAGTGAGGATTAAGGATCTAAATTGGCATTAGATTTTTAAATAATTTTGAGAATTTGAATATAGTCTGTTAACTACAATGACATTTATAGTAATTAAGAAAAATAATATTCAGATTATAAGTATAAAGTAATTTTAATCATCAGCTGAAACTTATCTCTGGTGATACAGCTAAGGCAGTACCTGAAATCTGAGAACATTCAGCTGTGGATTGAAATTACTGTATACAAGCAGCAATGGAACTCAGCTATGGTCAACACCCTGATAAAGGCTGCTTGTTAAAAATAAAGAAATATTTCAGTATCTGTCTACTGGTTCCTGGGGAACTCAGTGAATGTCACCAAATTCTGCCTAGATACATATTTTAGCACCATGTCTCGTCCATGCAGATGACTAGATGAGGCTACTAGACCCAATCCCATTATAGGACATGTACTAGTCCTGTCTTCCCATATTTTCATTTAGATGCTGCTCTCTGTTTGTTGTTGTTGTTGTTTGTTTGTTTGTTATGTGTGTGTGTGTCTGCCCCTTCAAATTCTTACTATGTGCTACTGGGTGATTTTTTTCTTCAGCTACAGAGGTGGCTGCATTCATTTCAGCAGTGGATAAAATAACTCTTGCACAACATTGGTGTTCATAAAATGCTTGTGGGTACTTGGGATGAAGGTGCTGGATATGTTGTACAGGGATGAGAGCAGTTGACAGCTGGATGAATTGTGTTAGCTGGTATATGTATACACATGCAAGTATATTTATACAACTTTTTAAAGTGCTGCTTTTTAAAAGGCCATTGTAAGTTTTTTCCATTTCTACTAACTTGGTATAGCACAGCAGTCCCATGCATTTACTTCCAAAATCACACTTCTGTTATTTTTCTGCTGTTGTTTTTTTAATCCAGCAACCGTCCCTTTAATTAGCTGTTGCTAATTAAAAAACAAATAAAATAATAATAATTTCCAGCCTATTGTCAAAACTGGCGATGGTATACAGATTAAGTGAATAAGGACAAATAGAAGTTTAGCTCATTAACATTAGTTGAGCATTGCTCGTAGATGTGAAGGGGGCTTCATTGCCATGGGACCTAGCGCAGAGGCTGGATCTGACCAGGTGTATAGGGACACGAACAAAATATCACAAGTCAGGACAAGAATTGACAGACATCAGCTACTCCACAGTTGCTTTTAGGGAATGGCCAGCATGTTGTGTAAATCTGCGCTAGGTTTTCCTGTGATAAAAGACAGGTGAATTATGTTAACTGTGTGCTACGATGGCTGAGAGCTGTGAAACTTGGAGAGAAAGCATTTGCATGGAGGCCAAGCACACCCCAGTCAGCTGTGTAGCTAATCATAACCATTTGCACTGCTGGAAAAGTCATGGGACTTTTCCAAGCAGCCCAGTAAACCAAGGCTTTTGTATAGCTGAATGCTGTATACAAGTAGGAATTACTGCAATACACCAAGCAGTTACTGCTTTAAGGATGTTACAGATTTGTCATACGAGAGACATGGCTACACTTGGGCTCAGTGCTTGTAGCACATATAAAGAGGCCAAAAAGCATGCAGTGTTTTAGCTAACCTTTGAGCCTGTGCTACATACTGCACTGTGGTAGGATACAGCAAGTCCAAACAGCTCTCTGAATGGCTCAGTGGTCCAAGTGTCCGCTGCAATACTTCCAGGCCAGATTATTTAAATAAATAAATAAATAAATAAATAAATAAAAGGCAAGCAAAACACCTAAAAAAATAAATAATAAAAAAAAAAAAACAACCAACCAACCAACCAACCAAAACAACAATCCAAGCCCCCCAAAAAGCTTTCCTTATTTTTTTCAGAAAGGCTTTGCTAACTGCCTACAAATTAGGAACTGTTGCATAAATTGGGTTCAGCTACAAAGGTAACTGGCCCTGAGGTACCCAAGATTATTTACAATTTGTAGCAAAGTAGCCAGCCTTTTAGTAGGGTAGCATAAGATGATTGCATTGGTAGGAGGTAGGTAATAAATATCATTAAAATTCTCAAAAATTTGGATGATAAATTGTAATATGAGAGCAGCTGGGGATAAGACAAACAAATTTAGGTAGAAGAATAGATGAAAATGGCAACTGGGGATAATTAAAATATTAATAAATAAATATTTAATACTCTAAATATTTATCTTAATAATAATAATAGTAATAATAAGGCCAAATAAGACCTAGTAGTAGCAAAAATATATTAAGCAGAGGATATAATTAGAAATGACAGTAGCTACCATATACAAAGTGTTCAATGTGATGTTAGGCCTTTGCTGATGTTTGACAGTGGACTCCTCTGTGAGGAGAATTCTGTGGAGAACCTCCATGAGAAGGAGTTTAGCTAGTTTTAGGCAAAGGGGACAGTCTTGCTTTACATAAAATTGCTACAGTACTGGTATTAGAGCCAGGCTTTCTCAGATCTCAGAGGAACCCAGAGACATTTACCTCAGGTGTTGACTATTCTTTAAGCATATTTGACAATTTCCTGGTACAATTTCTGCTAGGAATATAGTGTATTGATTATTTTAGGGGAAGCTTGCCCTAGTAATCAGCTGAGAAAGAACACAAGTCCCTGATGACTTGCAAAGGTCCTGGCTTATTCCTGGTATTTTTAGGCAAGCTGAGAAATGAATTCTCTAAGGCTTAACAGTTTCATCCTGGTTTCCTTCAGATCCAGAAAGAGTTATTTACTGTTTTCTGTTGATGGCTTTTTGTTGTTGTTGTTTTTTTGTGTTGTTTTTTTTTTGTTTGTTTGTTTGTTTGTTTGTTTTGTTAAAAAAAACAACAGCAAAACTACAAAAGCACTAGCTTTTTTAATTTTATCTGACCTTTGGTGCACAGATGTGTATTTGCTACTCTACATTGGCCATAATAACTTTTATGCTCTACATATCCATGGGGGGAAAGCATTAACAATAGCAATAATAATAAAGTATCCACAGAGTTCTGAGCAAAATGATTGCATCTGAAATTGCTCTTTACTTCCTCTACTATCCTGGATTTGGGGATTAGCCAGTAAACAGGAAAAGCAAATTAACCTTCATCCAACTCTTCTATGAACATCTCAATAACCTCCAATATGAAAGAGGAATGCAACTGAACAAAGATGTAGATTTTCAATAGTAAAATTTTGTTGTTGTTATAATTAATGTATAAGGAGAGAACCAGGATACTGAGGGCTGCTGTGACAGTTAATTTTGTCTGGGGTCTAGGAAACAGAGAGCAAGCAATTTGATTCTGAATAGTACAACCATATTATGAAAACATCCTTTGAGATAGTAATTTATTATATCGTATTGTAATATAAAATTAGGACTTTTACAGTTGTCGCTGTCTCTGCATAATGTAAAACCAATCTGCTGCCCCTAAAAGACATATCAAGACAGGACAGCCAGTGAATGCTTTACATCTTGGGCAGGGGAAGATTTCTACACACACACACACACAAAATCACCAAAATTTGGGTGTTTGTACCAAATAATCTAGCGACAGTCACTACCAAAGCTTATTTTAAGTCCCAGTTTCTTTAATATATTTTGAAAACCATTCCCATCATTTTGATAAGGATTTAGCTTGCTGTGTGAGAATATACAAAGGTATACTTCAAACCATATAGCACAGACAATGCCTGCAGATATTTTGACTACTGGGCAGGGGGTTATGCCTTTCTATATTAAACTATTTTCCAAGTCTGTTATTACTGAGGGGAGATGAAAGTGTGCAATATCTGTGGTCTTCTGAGGAAGCAGATCTCCTTATCAGTGTGGGAACTGTGGGTGTATGAAATATATTGAATGTTGCCCACCTACTAAGGGCCATTATGAATTGGTAATGGTGGTCAACACTACTAACACGCTCTGCATACCATGTAAAATGATTTCTGCCAGGAAACAGTTAGTCTCTGGAATTTAGGAATGTATAATCATAATGACTTCTGAGAGGCTGAGGGTCTCAACACTTTAGTAGATGTCCTTAGCTACTTCAGGGTATGAAAGGGTGAGAGAGCTGTAATGATAGTTTTGAGAAATTTTTCAGAAATGAGAAAAGACAAAAGTACCTTGAACATGTCTTTTACACTATGACTTTATGAGTAATTAATTATCCTTGTCTTACAAAAAATAAAAATAAAAATAAAAAAATCAGCAAATGTGCTTGAAACTCAACAAATTTTTAACAGAAAAAAAAAAGAAAGGTGTTTTTCTAAAACATGGAGAGAAGGGAAGAGAATCAGGAAAATAAATAAAAAGAAAATGAAATTGTTTTTAGTAAAACTAAATAATATACCTTCTTCTAATTAGTTTTGCTGATGTAAATGGTAGACAATATCAAAGTGAACCAACAAAGGTGTTTTGCTCCACTGTGTTCAGAGAAATCCAATGTTTAGAGTGCTTTGGTAGGAAACAGTCTTGCAGGCTCTGGGGCTTTAGTTACAAGATCAAGGAGGTCTTGATTTACTGAGTACACGTGTAGCATTTCAAGACTTTTCCTTCCATGAGCAAAGAAATTGAAGCCAGCAGTTCCAGAAGCAGAAAAACAAATGAAGTTTTGTTCTGTGTGGATTTGGATGTTCTGATTGAATTCTCTGCTCTCATCTAATGAAAATCTGACTGAAGCTTTTCCTGGAGACAGTTCAAGCTGCAGCCTTGCCTCAGTGAAAACAGGAGGCGGGGGGAAGAGTCTATCTTCCTGCTTTGTACTTGGCTGTGTATTTTCTCAAAAATCATAGCAACAAAAAATGATTAAAAATTCACCTTAATTGCAGAATGTCATACGTATTATCCATTGACTTCAGAAGCTGCAGGGGGAAGTGGGAATGATAGTGACAAACACAGTATGAACCTTCGCATATGTCTGATGTCTTTAGGTGACCAGGTTAAAAGCAATGCAGGTCAAACGCCTTACCCTACATGCACTATCACAACACTGCTAAAACGATGCATGACTTCCCTCCTGTTCCCATTCTCATCCTTCAAAGAGGATTCTACATAACTAGAGAACACTTGCCAGGTTACCCACACCCAGGCCTTTTAGCTATTGAGGACTTAGAACAAAACGAGGGATATTTGTACAGATCCGTACTGTTCCCAGGTAAAATACCAGTAGGTGGCGCTTGAGAATGTGCAGTGCTGTTCCTGGGTTTTGTAGCGCGATGAATCCCATTCCTGTGCACCGTGACGGTATTTTGTGGGTAGATCTTTTCTTAGAGCTCCTAACAGGACCCCTTCACAGGAATCTCCTTCCTGCCAGATGGAGACAGCTATGCTTGCAAGTTCAGCAGGGGTGGAAGGAAACATAGTGGTCCTGTTAGGGGACACTGGTTTCGCTTGCAGATACTCCGTTTCCTTCTGAATGCTAGAAGGCCAGCTGCTGACAATGAAGGAGCAGGGCTGTGCTTTTTGAAATGAGCAGGCTCACACCTGGCAAGTGAAAAGCAAGCTGGGTGGCATATGCCTTGCATGGCACACTGCAGGCAGTCTGTGCCAGAGGCATACCAAGCATTGGAGCTACCACAACACCGTAGGTCTGGTCTCCCCCATGTTGAGCCTTCTTGTCATGCACAGGGACCAACACCATTCATTGCTTGAATGACAGGTATTTTATTTCTATTGCCGGTGGGACAAGGATAACCATTGAGATATTGCTATCTAAAGTAAAACCACAGCAGTGTGATGATCTTAATCTTAAAACTGAGAAAGAAATCCCTTTTCAATATACCCTTGGAAAATTTGACTTTTCATATTTCTCTTCCAATACAGAGATCCTTTTATGTCTCTTGAATGACAGGCAACGTTTGCCTCTGGGACTATGAAACCTTAGTGGAAAGTTCACCTGGAAAATGGGCCCTCACCTGAAGCTCCCCCTTGTTGCAGGGCTGCTCCCTCCCATTCTGGTTAAATCATCCCCATCTTTGCAGTAAAATGCTACACAGAGAAGGCAACATGAACAGTGGAGAGTCTTTAGAGAGTGGCGACAGTAAGAGAGCTTTAAATTAGGATTATTGATGATGGTGGAAATCAATGATGAAGCTGCTGCACCTCCCCTCTGTTTGTTGTGCTGCCATTTGAAGAGATCACAGCTATCCCACAGTGAAACACATGGGGTAACATTTAAGTGGCTGCTGGGGGGAGATGCTCCAGTTTGCTACTCCAGGTCACTTATTTCAAGGGCAGGGTAGAAAAAAACTGCTGCTCCTGCTGACCAAGTCCCCACACTTCCCTCAAAGCTCTGCCATCAGTACTGTTATGCTGAAAGACTTTTAAACCACTGTACGTAAAGTACGTAGATATTTTTCATACTGGTTCTATGTTACAGAATTGTGGTAAATTAAATGTTCCACAGCCTGTTACTCCTTTACATGACAAAGCCTGGGCTGGAGAAATTTATTGTGACAGAATAACAAGAGATAAATATCAGGTGTGTGTTTATAAGTATGGAACTTATGCATTTTTTCATGGATATGACTTACTATTTTCCTAGCAACTCTCCCACAAGGAACCTCAGGGCTGTAGATGGAGGCAAACAGCATGCCTTAATGTGAGAGAGAAATCCTGCTAGCGCTTTGCGAGAGTAATTGACAAAATTATGCATTTGTGCCCCCTTGGAAAGCACAGCTTTGCAAAGCACCTTTTCTTCACAAATGAGCACCAGAATAATGTTTTTGATAATTTATCCTGAAGCATATGCACAGTGTTTTTGAGAAGGTCAAACCTTTTTTGTTTTCTTTCACATGCCTGTAAACAAATTCACCTTTACTCTTTTGCCACATAATAAAAAACGTCTGAGCATCCCTTTCTAGGCTTATAAATACGACACACTTCTTACTGCGTAGAAGATTTTGAATAATTTACTCATGAAAATGTTGACAAAATCTTCACATTCCCACAAATTGTTTATGTGTAAATAAATCAACATTTTTCCACTAAAACCCCTCTCCATTATTGCCTAAATTTGCATTTGTTTCCTATAAACCCATTCCTGCAAGGCCATTTGAGGAACACTAATTCATGAAATCATGCGGCCAATCTTGGTGACACAAATCTGGATTTCCATTTTATAATGCCCTAGAATATTGGTTCAAGCACGATAAGATCAGTGAGAATCTTTCCATGAATCAAGCACACTCACAGCCCCATAGCAGTGAAGGACCCAGTTTTCTATTCCTTGAAACTGGAACAATAGTCGTACCTGCATCAGCTTGTGTTGGAGCAAGTACATATTTCGCCTAAGTCACACAGTGAGTGAGGTAGTGGAGCAGATCTGAGCAGTTAAATTATGGATTCACCTCTTCCTAAATCCTGAAGAGAGATCAAATAATCTAACTTAAGTTCCTATAAGAAGCCCTGAAATACCTTATAAGATGTAGAATCATCTCCTTGCAAAGAAGTGAATAGGTAGATGGAGAGAGAGATGGGGAGTGAGATCATTTTTTTAGGTCTAGTTGACCCTTGAACACAGATTGAATAGACAGAGAAAAAAAAAAAATATTAACTGCAGAAATCAGCAGAGAACTGGATGGATGTATCTCTGGAGAATATGGGTGGGAATATATTGGTGTTAAAATGCAAGGCAATTCTCAGACTTCGGGGGCACCTGGCTACCATTCAGAGACAGAAAACTACATCAAAACTGAAAAGCGATAATCCTCAAAATAAATAAATAAATAATTTTGGGGTAAGCTAAGAAATTGTCTGGGGGAAATTCCTGCTGAGACACAATGGTAATGGTTTGGAAGGTAATACAGTAACTGTAATCCCAGTGAAGCTGTGTATTAATAACAAGGGATGCTAGTTCTGAGATAAATGTCCTAGCTGGTTTATCAAAGTGCGTCACTATCTATTATTTGGTGGAGAAAAATATAAGAAGTTAATTAATGCTTTGGGGACTTACTTAGGGGGATGAGGAAAAATAAATAAATAAATAAATAAATAAGTGTTCTCCAAGGTCCCCAGGGATGAATAAATGCAGGAGGTAGAAAATCATTAAATCATTTATTATTTTATGTTGTTTTATTTCAGCTAGAACTTTGACAGAAGGCTGTAAAGCACAACTCAGCTTTAATCAGTGGAAATTTTGGGCTTGATTTGTTGCATTGAATTTTATCAGGTGTATAATGACATAAATGCAGAGCTCTCAAGGTAATCTAGTCCTTAAGAGTTACCAGTGAATTTGGCCCACACCTTGTATTAGTTAACTGTCCTATAAATATGCTAATGAGGTGAAGGGTAGGTAGGTAATTCTTTGCTATCATAATTCTACTGAACTATAAAGGAATTTATTATGGTGTAATTTGTTTGTTCTGAATTTGTTAGTTTCTTTACTATGAGGGATATGAGGCACTGGAGCAGGCTGGCCAGAGAAGCTGTGGATGCCCCTTCCCTGAAGGTGTTCAAGGCCAGGCTGGGGGCGGCTTGGAGCAACCTGGTCTGGCTGGAGGTGTCCCTGCCCATGGCAGGGGCTGGAACTAGGTGGACTTTAAGGTCTCTTCCAACCCAAATCATTCTATGATTCTATGAATAGCTTGGTCTTACTGGAAAGGCCTTTCCATTAGGTGGAGAAAGTTAAGACACCTACCTATTTAGCTGAAGGTATATTTATGTATTTATGCATATATATTATATATTATATATATAATTATATATTATAATAAATACATATATTTTATATGTTATATATATTTATATATAATTATATATAAAAACAAAAATAAATGTAAATACAAATAATGAGAATATAAATATGGAAAAACTCAAACACCCAGTTTCCAGAAAAGCAGTTTTCAAGTACTTTAGATGGGAGTAAGCTGTAAAACATGAAGGTACTGGAAGAGATGAGCTGAACAGTTTGAATACTCTGGTTAGAAAATAGGAAAGCCAGCAGAATGACACAGCTGGAGAAAAGAGAGCTGCCCCCTGACTGACAAGAGAGTTCTTACCTGTTTAAGCCATTGGAAGAATTCCTGTTGATTTCCTAGGGACTTTGGCTCAGGTGCTGATGAACTGCTTAAAGGCTTCTGAAGCACATGAGTGGCAGTGGAGAGGCAGGGGACAGCTTGGAGCTGCAATGTCAGCTGCAATGTCCTGAAAGCCCAAGTGTAAGTTTTTCGAAAAGCAGTCAGCTTCACTGTTTCACCTGAATGTCAATAGCTTCAGCCTGTATAAGGTGAACATTAGCTGTAAAAAACAGCTGTTCAATATTTTTTTTAACTATGCTGATTATTTTTAGTTCAATGCCTCTTTAAACCTTATCAGTATACCTCTGAGTAATCTGCCTGCTGGCAGTTCCCCTTGAAATATTATTATTATTATTATGATTATTTTTTTCCCCATAAGGTGCAGATGCTTAGCAGCAATCCTGTTTTCCTCACCTCTTTTCCAGAGAAGAGTGTATTGTATTCTTGAGAATATATGAAATTTTATCCAGACTTCATGCTCGAGACTTTAATGTTTCAGAAAATTCAGATTTTTCCTTATTTGGCTTTTACTCCTTACCCTTCATGCAAAACTTGATATTTTGTTGGATTTCACCTTGCAAATTGTGGCACTTACATTTACGTATTGAAGATTGAGCTAAAGGTGAAATCCAGCTGCCTAAATATTGGCTTCTAGTGCCATTGTTGATGTTTTTGGACAAACTACATTATCTTCAGCTACTATTCCAGAAGGGGACTAAAAAAGTCTCTCAAAAGTCCTCTATCATCTCTGTCAATTGTGTGTTTGTGTCGGGTATTGCAAATGGCACTAGAACCTTATTTTAAAGACAGGAATTGAACCCCTAAATTAGGTACCTCAGTCTGAAGCTGAATCTTATCCTTACTGAATAGTCAGGATAGATTTCAACCTTGTGTTCATGTCTTAACCTTGCCAAGTAGGGAAGGTCAGTGTCTACTCTCAGAAAGGCAGCAAACTCTATTTAGCTATTAGATGGGTTCTGTTGCTGTCCTTTCTGTCTGTGTTTGACAGACATAGGTACCCTCTCCATTACCTTCTCAGTAGACATAAGACCTTTCTAGTCCTGGACATGTTTCTATAGTTATAGGCCTACAAATGCTGTAAGTTTGTGTTTGGTTTCTCAGTCTGGAATATTGATACTTCTCACAAGAAAGCAGCAGTGAAAGTGCATGAATATGAGATCTGCACTTTCAAGATACATGTGTAGGTTGGGCTTCCAGCTGGGAAAGACAATTGTTTTCTAATTATGCATAACATTGTTAAACCTGCAAAGTAACACTGATAACAACACAGATGTTTTTGCATATTCAGCATCAGGCTCTTTGATGGTGCTGAGAACCCAAAAGCCCTGGGAAACAAGTAATATATTTGTGTGATTCATGGCCACCTATCATGCCCAAACTGGTTAAATTAGTGTGATATAGGAACTTCAAATTTAAACTCTTCTGCAAGTTGCTGGAAGGTGTTCTCATCAAATTTCTTGAGTCTGAGCATTTCTTTTTCAGCCTGTTTCTGGATGCCTTAGCATAACATCTGCAACTTAATTTTCATTTATGTTTGGAGACAAGGGCAAGCCTGTTATATCTTTGCATTTTGGCAGCCCACAAGCTAGCTCTTTATAGTATTTCTCTGGAGATGTTTTCTTGCACTAGACTCTATGAAAGGACCAAATGGGCATTCAGTAACAGAAATTCTAGTTTGAGATGAGCAAATATTGAGAGGTTTTTGGCATAAAATGGAGAATGTCAATAGATGAGAAAACATCATGGAGGTTTGGATACCAAATGCATAAAGCATCAAAAATATGCAGTCAATCACCAGTCTTTTAAATAGATTTCAGCATTTTATGAGATTCCTGTCAGATCCAATGCAAATTCATATCTAATTAATTCCCTACAAGAGTAGCAAACCCCTTTGTTGCTAAGTTTACATTAATAAATTGATAGACTTGACCTGAAACATAATCCTGGTCCAAAAAAATCCATTTTGACTACAGCTCCAAGTCTAGAAACCACCACCTTGGTACAGATACACAGTGCTGTTGTGAATATTTCCCAGTGCTGCCTTTCCTCCAGCTGGGCTCCTCTGAGTGCATCCCCCATGTCTACAAAGAGCTGTCTCTTGAGGGGCATATACATATAAATATATATGTTTGTGTGTCTGCTTTTATAAAATGATATGTATACATATATAAAAATTCATATGAGTATATAAATATATGTGTATATATATAAACATATTTATATACATAGGCATATATATATACACATACGTCTATATATATTCACACGCACACATATATATTTTTAAATGTGTATGTATATATGTGCATGTACACATACGTATATGCAAAGCAATACTTAGTGTGAGGAATGACTGACTCTTTGTTTTTCACAGTGGTGCCTCAAAGCGATAAGCTGGATTTCAGATCCCAGGCAGGACTGACTCCTGCCCTCATGGATGGAGTCCCTCCCCTTTCTGGCTACTGAGCTTCTTTAATTTGATGGTGTCCTCTCTATGGATCACATTGCAAGGACCCTGCACAGCAGTTTGCTCTGGAAAATAAAATAAAAATCTCTCCATCTTCACATCAGCTTGCAGGCTCTTAGGAGGGCAGGGTGAACTAGTGAAAGGAGATTTCTGCTCAGCCATTTGGGCTTGAGGAGCTTCTCCCTCCTGGGCACCAGCAGTGGTGGTAGGGAACAGCTGGTGAGAGGCAGCTCCTCTCTGCTGCATCCTTGATTATACCTGGTGTGTATGGGGAATTTTTATAGCTCTACGTAAAGACCTGTGGGACATAATCGGTCTTTTGTATAAAGCTCAGGTAAATCCTATCTGTGGAAGACAGCACACGGATGTGGATTTGGGTGTACCCTAGGGCAGGACAGTCCCATGTGCCTGCCTCTTGGTGTGACTGCTTCCCATGGCTTTCTGTGACTGAGGGAAATAAGTAGGGTTTTCTCACTCCTCTGCAAAATTCAGGTGAGGGATGACCCTAAAGAATAGTAGGTCCTAACCAAGACTGAGAATGGATCCAAAATTAAAAATTTATATATAAAATAGTAAATTCCCTAACTGCCAGTAAGAAAAAAAATCTGTCAGTCCATACCCAGCAGTTGGCTGGTCAGGGATGCTATGATATTTTAGACATCAGCACCAAGGATCATCACCTAGCACTGATGTCCATAGGGAAGTAAAAAATCCATATATATGTTTCACTTGTTTGTTACCAATCCTATTCCTACGCAAAGTCCTATATTCTGCTCAAGTGCTCAATCCTTCTTTCAAGAAAAATGTTTCATTTTAACTGAATAAACTTGCTAGTAGACTGCTAGCTTAGGTTATTGAAGCTGAAATATTTCATGCTGAATCCTTCATTTGTTATATAGCAACTTGTTGCCTTTCCTACATTGATCATCCTTTTTAAATGCATGCTTTCCCCATCAGAACTTGTTCATTTCCTGTTTATTACACTTCATTTTACAGCAAAGCATGTAACAAAAATAAAATAAAATAAAATATAATAAAATAAAATAAAAATCTGCTTCCCTTCCACTTTAAAGTGTTTTTTTGTTGTTGTTGTTTTGTTTGGTCTTGTTTTTCTCTAAAGCTGTAGCTTAGCCTTGGCAGAGATGCAGCAGATGCATTTGGACACCTTCTCCTTATTAAGTGAGGGATAAAGCAGAGATCTGCCACACCTGTCAGTTCCTGATTTCCTACTGCCCAACATTTTGGAAAGTGAGATTGGACTGGAAACTGTTCTTTTGGACAACTAGCCAGCCCTTTGTGCCTCCCAATGAGGCAGAGGCACTGTGGTCCATCACATGGTGTGGTATTTTGTGCCACAGCAATACTTGCCATGTGTGAGCTGTTTGCAGTAAACTCTAAATCATGTTGTTGGTGCCCTACTGCTGGAGCATGTCTTGTGGCAAGGCACAGCCACCATCACTACACCGCTCTGGAGATGTTTTGATAGGGAAGGCTGCAGGGAGCAGGCTGAATAAATGGAAAATTGGGGGAGGAAAAACAATCTACAGATTGGTCCTTACACCCCAGCAGGTAAAATAAAGCACGGAGTTCTTGAGATTGCATAGGGCTAAAACATGGTGTGTAAGGAACGTGGGGCTGGAGTGTCTGAAAAAGAGGAAAACTGAAGAGTATGGGTAAGCTGGAGGGATGCCATAGCTGTTAAACAGAGAGAAAGAAAAAAAAAAAAAGGCTGCTACATGACAGGAAAGGAGCAAGATGTTCTTTCCCTTCCCTTGGGCATTGGACAAGATGTAATGGGCTTAAATTGAGGCAAAGGCTATTTAATTTAGGCATTGAGAAAGAAAGAGCACTGGGCTTAAGTCAGGAAGAGTTAAATACAGACATCACCAGCATGGGAGGTTGGAGGAACAACATGACCTTTTATAGTTGCTTTTTGTGAGTTCTTGCTAGGCTAACAGGTATAGAAAAATAAGCACTGACTGCAGCAGCCTAATACACATGCTGTGGGGAAAAAGAAAACAAATACCACAGCTAACTATAGAAGGGCTCTCCTACATTTCTTTCACAGCAGAGTTGACTTAATGGTATTTGCCTATATATATTTGCCAATGGGCATTTGGATGAAGCAACAAAACTTTAATATAAACCATTTGCTATACTCATGTGGCTGCTGCAGGAGACGTTAATTTTTTATTCTGCCTGATAGAAAAGGACAGCAGGTGCTGAGGGTGAGGCAGATTTGATGAAAACTGTATTTGCCACCCACCCTGATATCTTGTCTCTTCTTCCAGACATGGCTAACTATCCATAAACTGCAATTAATGGTGTTTTATCAGCCCATCAACTACATACATGCATTTCCATTACACTAGTGCAATTATTTAATGCAACATTTTGATTAAAAGCTCCAATTTACCAAATAAGAATTCGGGAAGAAGAGAAACAAAATAAAGAGAAGAAAAGAAAGAAAGAAAATAAAAAAAAAGTGGGTGGGTGGGTGGGCTAAAGAGGCCACATAGGGAGTTAAAAACGAACAAAAAACCTTCTCTCTCTCTACTCAGAAAAAGAGAAAACAAGCCACAGTGATGTTTCCAGACTGTAAACTACGCCAAGTTAATTTCCAAGTGTTATTACAACTTCCACGTCTTACAAATAAAATTGTAAGAGTTGCCATGGCCTTGCAGGGTTTCATAAGGTTACTGCTGTAACTCCCACTGTATTAGCCATGAATAAAGAGGGCTGGGAGATTTGTATGGGTATTGCTCTTACTGCTCATCTTTTTCTCTGAGAGGGAACCTGGTGTAGGGTTCATTGCAACTTGAAGTTTCTGCTAAGTCAAGTGCTCTCCAATGCCTTCCTCCTGCACCCACCAGGAACAAGGGGATGCTAGGAGAGTGCTGCTGGGTAGTATGACAGTTGTATCTGCATGTTTTGTGGCTGGCTGTGGACTGGGACACGTGTAGTAGGTTGGAGCATCCTGTGAGACAAACACTCAGGCAGCGTTAGCTGCAACAGAACCCCAGTGTAAGTACCACCAAGCAACCCAGCCAGACAGCACACCTGTGTGCAGGACCATGAACAGTTGTTAAACCCATCTTCTGGAAGGTATTCCATCTGCAATTGAAGGGGGGAAAAAAAAAATCATAGAGAAGTTCATAAGATAACAAAACCCACAGCTCATCTGCTAATATATAAATACTTAATGGTAAAATCACTGAGATTGATCCAGCCCCAGTTTATCATGCTGGGGATGCATGTGATGGCAGCAGTGTGTGAGTAAGAATTGCTGCGACAGGCAGAAGTGTGATCCTTGCACGAGTGGACATGTGGATGCAGCAGGACACACATGGCAGGCTGGGAAGAGTGTGCGTGTGCACGTGTGCGTGCACATGTACCTTGAAGGCTGTAGAGCCATGCCCATGCATGCTTTCTAACCCAAATTAAAGCACATCTCCAGACATGACTTTTAACCCCTTATACATCTGTGCTCTTGTGCACTCCAGGGTAGGTGTTGCAAACCAGCTTTAATGAGTTATGTCAGGGAAGAGGGAGATGATCAGATGTCCTTGGACAACAACTTTTAGCAATAGCTGAAATCAATAAATCCAGGTTGTAGACTCTTCAGCTTTTATTAATATCCAGTGAGATTTGTTGGCTTAAAGTTAACACGTAAAGCCTGAAAAGTAATTTTCCCAAATTCACCTCTTTTTTAATGTCCATCCCATTCTAAAATAAAGACACAGCAGGAGACATTTGTCTTCCACACAAAATCATACAAAAAGTCTCTTTTTATTAAATATACATTATTTACAGTTTAAGTCTTTCTTCTGTACAACAGTAACTATAGAAAACAAAAGAAGCTAAGGCTAAATTTTTTCAATCCCCGAACAGTGTATTAAGACATTACATTGTCTACCAAACTGACGTGGACTGAGGCAACGTCCTGTGGAATTCTTTAGAAAACCAGATAGTAAAAGGGGAATCATCTAAATCTCCATTTTACTTTTTACTGTAACTGAGAGACTTTTGCATTACCCTTGGACCATTAAAAGAAAAAAAAAAAAAAATCTTTGCTACTGAAATGAGCAGTGTTCTGAGAGATTTACTTAATATAATTTAAGTAGAACAAAGTAAAATGAATGATGCAGGGTTCCTCTCTAGAAGGGCCAATTTTTAATTATTATAAGTATTTAATCTCAGTTAGATTTCAGCCTGTGAATTTTTTTTTTTTTTTTTTTCCTGTTTAGGGTGCATTCATTTTTCAAGTAGGATACAGCTCACAGCAGTCCACCAAGAGGTGTATTCCATTAAAAATGCATAAAATCCTCTTAAAATCATTGTGTTGGCTCCCAAGTTGGTTGATAACAGCCCATCCTTCCCCCTACTCACATTTCCAGAAACTTCTGAAGGTGACTTAAGCCATGACATGGGCTTAAGTGGAGCTGAAGTTCATTGCCTTATCCTGAGTTTTATCCACAGTTCTGCTAGAAGACACACATAATTGCAGTGAATGCAACTCTTGTTGACAGCAGTAGGGGATGACAAATATAAAGTCCTGACTTTAATTCATATATGTCAGACTCAGTTTGCAGGAGATCATCACTGCCCTTGCCTTGGGCAATCTAAGGCTAAATTCGTCTGTGAAGTATCTAGATTGACCTCAACAGGATTACCACCAGGTTTGAAGCTGGCTCTGTTTCTTTCACAAAGTGGGTTTCAAAGCAGGTCATGTGTAATGATGTTTAGCTTCTTCCTATCATTTATATATAATGGCCTATGTCAAATATTTCATTTGCAAAACTCACAGAGATTTATATGGCTAGATATCTGAAATATATATATATATATATACCTCCTTGCTCTTCTAACCTCTGTCTGAAAGTTCATGGAGTGGGCTCAGGTATCCGAATACTCCTCTGTGTTGTAAGGGGGATGCAAGGCTGCAGCCGACTGTGTCTAAGCTTTAACTCAGAAGTGATCAGCTTTCCTTCTTAATAGGTGTGCTCAGCATTGGCAGCAATGATGAAACTTGTCAGAAAATGGTTTGCCTAAATGATGCAAGAAGAAATTCTAATGGGGTGTGGCATGCAAAATAATAAGTAATTTCCCATGCAGAAATTGTATCAGATGGACTTTTGTTAAGGTTGTGGGACTGAAATCCACAAAAAGAGGAATGACTGGCATATCAAGAAGCAATGGTGTTGGGATGTAAACAGCAATCAGTAGATTTACAAGAAAGCTGCCACAAGCATACAAAGCGAGGGACAGGGAAGAGGAGAGCCTCTAAGCAAACACCATTCTTTGGATCATCTGTTGTACCCATTAATGATCGTTTGAGGGAATAAACCCAAATTCTTCTCTGAAGTAACTGGGAGAGCACCACTGATTTAAATGGGGAGATACAGATTAATATGATTTAGAGGTGGTTTGAAATTCTCTCCCATGATTGAAGCACATCTCTGATACTTTGCAGATCATCAGGACAATTTGGGTTATGTTTTGGCCAGATAATTGGTAACCCATTTTATGGCACAAATGTAGTGTGGAAAAGGATCTGAAACCCTCATATCCACCCAAGGATTCCCATGCATGGGTTCCAACAGCTTCACCTTTCTGAGAGCATTCCTCTCACGCACTGCCTCACTGTGTAATTTGGCGAGGTAACGTCCCCATTCCCCCTTACAGGTCACCATCCCAAGATGACTACATCTCCATGGTGGAGAGCAGTCTCACAGCTGAACACCCAGATGACATTTTGACATTCATGTAATTTCTTCATATTTCTGGTTTCTGCAATTGCCAGGAGAAAAATCATAACCTTAGCATAATAACGCAAGTTCTTCTATCTCCTACCACCAATTTAATAGCCCCACAAGTTAAAGAAAAAAAGGAGAGAAACAGAAAAGAAATCAGAGGTGAACTAGATATGGAGTGTGTGTTAATACAAATTGTTACCTTAATCCTTCCTTAGCTCGGCTTGTAGACTCAGTACATTACAAACAATAAACAACGAGCTTATAAATTACAATAGTTCACCAGAAAGTGTGCTTTTTTTTCTCCAGTTTTTGTTTTTGTCAGAGTAACTTAGTGCAAAACATCACAAAAATAAGGACCAATACATAGAAATATCCAAAAATCCAAAATCCTATAGGCATGGCTCAAAGTAAACAAAGAAAAACAAAACAAACAAACAAACAAAAAAAACCTTTCACTCCTAAAAGAAGAGTGTGTTTAGAAGTTTCATATACAGAAGGAGCACAGAGAAGGGGGCAACCCACATCAAAAGTGGATGTGGAGAACTTTTCATTGCAAAAGGGAGCACAGCAAAGTTCAGATCCAAAAGAAAGAAAATATGCTTCGAACCTGTGTGGCTGCAACAGTAACTTGTCAAGAAAACCCCAAAGGACAAGGTGCAGCTCTAACTGTAGTCAACCAAGAGGCCTCCCACCAACCTCAAAAGACTGGATAAAGCCATATTTTGGCAGGGATGTAACTGTATTGCATCGCTTGTTTGATAAGTAAGCATTGCAAAACTGCATGAAAGCTTTGAAATAGCACTTGTCTCAGAGAGCCTCACAAGGTCTCAGCTTCTGCTCAACTCTTTACAAAGTGTTGCTTTTGGAAAAAAAAAAAAAAAAAAAAAAGTAATAATATAATGACCCTTTGTGTCTGTGAGAATCTGGCAGTGCAAAACAATACTTGAAACACATCTTCTTCAGTGTAGGCTTAGTGTAGGTGAAAACAAGAAATAACAATGAGATAGTGGAGTACAAAGGAGTCAAATCCTGCCTCCTCTTAGACTCTGCTAACCCAGGGTAAAGGATGCACTTAAAAAAGTTGGCTTACACGGATAGAAAGGAAGGTTGATTTTGTTCTGAAGATGGGATTTTCAAGGATTCACCTCATTTAGAAGTTAGGGCTTCTGGATGGGCACTTAATGTAATTTGAAAAAACAATAGGTATCAGTGAATATCTGCTTGGGTGTAGCAGATACAAGACATGACAGGCAGGAGACTTACATCCTTACTGGAGCTGCAAAGGAAATCCAGTTTATCTCAAATGGCAGCAGACCCATGGGTAGAAAGGCAACTAGGGGGTCTAGGTTGGTTTTAGATTACAAAATCTGTGTAGATCTGTCTACATGTATGCTTTTGGTCAAAGCTCCCACATTAGGTCAATGAATGGATCCTGTATTTTGAATAGATCGGAGATCTGTTCTCTCTAAACTCCACAGATTACTGACTGGATGGTCACTGACTCAAAAGGGTGCTTTGATGTGATTTTCAGCTATAAGTAGACAAGCATTTCTTAAGCAGATGACTAGTGTAATTCTAGTTGCTAGGATATTCCTTCCTCAATTCCAACTGGCACCTCTGAAAGTAACGTATCTTGTAAGCCCTGTGCAGCTGTGTCTACTGGAGTTACAAGCACAGTGTGAGATTCCTCTATGTAGACAAACATTGCTATAAGCAGCTAGCCTATTGCCTGGAGCTCTATAATCAATAGAGAGAAAGATGCACCTCTTGAGAGTGATTCATTTCATCTTTAAGGATGTCTGAGACATTTGCCCTGTCCTCACAGACCAAGGGACAGGACTGAAGGACAAGTGTGAAACAGGTAGCATGTAAAACCAAATGAAAAACTAAACAAAATGAAAGGACTCAAAAAAAAAAATCTTCAAGTGCTTTGTGGTCTAGGACTCAATCTTATGCTCAGCAAAATCAATAGTGGACTTCATTATGAGAAGATTCATATCCCCTCACCCTAGTAAAACCATACGATGTATTGATTGTTCCTCACCCAATATGTGAAATGTGATCAACTAAATGCTAATATAGACAAACACCTCATTAAAATACAGGTTTGGCCTACACTGTAAAAACTTAGGGACTACTAAATAGGATTGGTTCAGTCTGGCTAGATCAGATTAAAATAAAGCAGAGAAAATGCACCTCATGTTTGAATTTTGGCCATCAGTCTTAACTGAAACATCAGGGAAAACTAAAACTTGTGATTGAAGATGATCTTAGCACAGCTCTAAGTTTGTTTTTTTTTTTTTTTTTTTTTTTTTCACAGCTACTTTCACCCAAACGAGAATCCTGGTTTAGCCAATGCAGGTTAAAAGCCTATCCTTTGCCTTTGTTTTTTATTGTAGACATACTTTAAGGGCCATACCGTGATGAGAAACAAATGGTATTTAAAACATCTCAGAGCAAAACAGACGCAGAACTCCAACTGAAATTAATTTCAAACAAGTGCTCATCCTGTTTAGTCACTTTAGCATTGATACGCATCCTCAGGAGACTAAATTCCTTCACAAGCCAACACTTCACTGAGATGGCAGCCTTTATGTCTCAAGAGCTAGTATTAGAGCTTATTTCAAATAGTAGGTTTTAGATACTTCTTAATAATACTTCTTAGTATTAGAAAAATATTAATGTCCTGATTTAGAAGACAGTATTTTAAATGGTGAGCCCCTACAATTGTGTTCTTTTGTTCAGCCCTGTATCATATAAATATTCACATTCATTGCATCCATAGGCATAGATGCATGTGTTTCTTTATACCTATGCATGCACTTAATGTACATGCAGTTCTTTCGTTTTACAGAAACATACCAACACAGCTAAATTTGAGTTTTGATAGATATATATATTTTTCCATCCTGGACTATAATTTATGAAGATAAGGAAAAATAAAGAAACCGCTTACATTGTTTTGCCAGGTCTGTGATTGCACATGACATGCCACCTGGTCCAGACTGAGCCACCATGAAATGATTGCAGCAAGGCTAGTATCTGCATTTGGTGATGGGAACTTGATCCTCCATAAGAAAGTCCAGCATTTTGCAGAATCAGGTTCTGAGATGGCTGAAAATGATTTAGTCACTTGACAAATGAGAGAACTGTGCTTCATTGCTTAGTCTCCCTTCTCCAGCTACTGCATTGTTTGAGCTGCTTTGCACTTTATATCTGCACTTTGTAGTACTGTTATTCCTACAAGCTAGCATGCAGCAAAGCAGACGAATAATTTGTGTCTATCAGTTTGGCCAGAGAAAAATACACATGTTGACTTTCCCTTTCTTCCCATTCCATTCTTAATAACACCAACTAGGTGCATTAGGTCTTCAGAGATTTCTTATGCAGAGGTCATTTCAAATAAGATGACTCAAACATGGGCGCAGGGGCTCATGGGCTTGCTTATTCCTCCCTTCTCACAATGAAAAACAAAGCAGCTTTATCTGGGAAAAGAAAGGAAGGATGAAGAAGAAAGAATTGCTTTGCCAGGATTTCACAGTGGAAAATAAAGCAACATAAAGAGAACACAGTCAATGAGTCCATCATTAGACAACTCACCATACAGAAACACACTCAAATAATCATATATTATAAAAACATCCAGAATGAGACAAAAAGGTTGCTGTCAATCATGGTTGAGGAAGAATGGCATCAATAGTAATTTCAACATAGCTGGCTTTGTGAAATTGCTTCGTTAGACTTCTGGTTATGGGGCAGGTCTCAGACATTCCTCTTCATGTAAGAACAATACCAACCCAATATTACTTTCTCTTCACTGTAGTCTACTTCTCATAAGTCTTCAAAAAGAAGCAACACATAATCACCACTTTCAACCTGTCATTTACTAATTCCTTTTTATTTGACCCCTCCATCCACTAAAAATAACCTGCTACATAACTCTGTGATCAGTGTATTGCCTGGAGGAAAAAATAATAATAATAAAGCACCTGTTGCACGTGTAACCTCATCAATAATTTGCTGTTGGTCAAAGAAGCAATACAGTGCTTCTTTGATTTTAATCTATGTGAAAAGGATCAGTAGGTGGACAACCTGGGATGACTCTAGAATGGTGTAGGGGATAAGAAAAAAAGAGATTCAGGTGCACAATAATTCTCCTGAATATATTATCATTCAAAGAATACTGCAATAAGTAGGAAAAAGTAGTCCTGTAAAGGGAGTATGCTACACAGACACAAGCAGGATATAAAAACCCCACTTAGGCAGGACTTCTCAATTTCTTAGCCTTACAGTTACTATGACTGAAAAGAAGATTTTTCAGGCTTGTATTGAAATCCATGCAGCACAAGTAAAATGGGCAGGATTTGAGTCTTCAGTATTGTTTTCAGTCAGGAAAGGACAGAAGACTTGAATTAATCTTCACCACCATTTCTCTTAAGTGCAGTATTTGGGATTTTTTTTTTTTTTTTAACAGCATTCCGTGATGTTCTTCCTTGTACACAGGGTTCATTAAATATTAACCTTTTTTGACATGACTTTAGATCTCTCTCTATTTAGCCTTGGAGAAGATATTCCAATTTCTACAAACAAGAAATACCACTCAATCTTTCATGCAGTTTTGGTTGTATGTTTTTCTGAGAAGTTGGATTTTTTTATTTTATTTTTTTTTAATAACTGGCATAAGGTGCATCTCATGTTTAAGATTAAACTTTTTTTTTCTTATGTATTTTTTTCTTTGCCAAAGCGGCAACAGTGTTTAACCTCAGCGCATGATAATCCTCCATATGGCATGAACATATGCTGCATTTCTAACATTTCAGACAAATATAGTGCACCTAAGTCCTAGCAGCTTCCTAAAACCCTTGGAGATTCAAGCTACTAATTTCCATGCTTCATCTAGAGTTATGCTAGAGTATGTTGGGTCTATAAAGCCAGCCTTATGAGATGGAGATGAAAGAGGCATATGGGAATGACATTTATTGTTGATATATATATTGTTGGAAAAGTATTGGTAAGCCTAAAAGTTACAGTAAAAGGACAGGAGGCTGGGGGAAGGAGCCTAACAAGAAAGACAGTTTTATTTTTCATTACTTCACACCAGCTTCTCAACTGGTATAAATTAATGTAACACCACTGAAATCAATAGATATATATATCAATTCATATCATTTGAGAATTTGGCTGGTTCTTTATGATTGTTGTAAATTAGCCTGTAAAATAAGTCTGGTGTTTTGGTCTCATTCTTTCCCTCTATCCTGTCCCAGTATCTGCAGAGCTACGTATTCAGCTACTTTACCTCTACTTTACATAGTCCAGCTCTAGTGTAAAAGTGATTAATTAAATGGTTCCAGAGAAAAAATAGAAGTAAAAGTAGGGCCTTTGAAACATCCAGGAACTCAAAGAAGATACCAGGTGCGCATGTGGATCTTATTCTGTGTAGTGTGGGATAACACATCTCTTGAGCTGCAGAAGTAAACTGTGACTGCCAGGTTCTTGTGCAGAGAATGAGGCACTGTGATTGTTGTCAGTGTTTCCTGTGCAGGGGGGTCTTTCCCAAATAATAATAAAAAAAAAAAGTTAAAAAAAATTAATGTTAAAAAGAAAAGAAAAAAGAGAGAGAAAAGGAAGGAATGGAAGGAAAGAAAAGAAAGGGAAGGTGGTTGGTTAGGGGAGTAAGAGTAAGAAGAAATTGCATTGTCCATCAAATGAAATATTCCCGTTTGCACTCGCTCACTGTGTTCTGCAAGTCAATGTCAGCTTTAAAAGAGCTCTCAAGATTTTCTGGGTGTTCCTTCTCCTTTGTCTGGCTACTTCGATGTGCCTGTTTGTGCTGATAGAGGAATCTGCTCATGATGGCGATGATGCAAAAGATGATGAATATCACAACCGCTATTACACCTGAGAAGGGGTAAAAAAGGAAGGATAGAAAGGGTAAAATATAAAACCAAAAGACTCAATTACGTCAAAAATGCATCACCATTGCAAATCAGCTAGTGGATATGATATAGCAGTTCTTCTCAGTTTGTACAGTCATGTGTCTCTATCACACCCTCCCTGATAGTCTTTATTGCTATTTTGTCACTTTAGGTGAGACTTAAAGCAGCAAGCATCAATGTAATTGACCTTTCAATTTGAGTCAACTTCTGCCTTCACTGGTAGTAAAGTTGGTTCAGTGTGTTTGTTAAAAAAAAAAAAAAGAGAGAAAAATCTGTATGCTCAAACAAATTCCTGCTCTGTCATATTTTCTTCTCTGTTATCTCTGAAACCTTGCATGAGCCTTGTACACTTAGGTTTATAGCTTCTAGATATTATCAAAGACAGCTCCCTACAGGGTGTCCTATAAAATAAACAGAGATAAATTGCCTTCAAGGTTGTTAAAGGAAAATGAAAACCCTACATGAGGCTATAAAGACAACTTTCCCCAGTACATAAATGCTTCCATATGACCTAGCAAAGTCCACAACATCAACTTGCAAATCAAGAGCTCAAGAAGTAGAGAATGTGTGAATACTCTGTTGAGGCTCTCATCAGAGTGGTGTGTAAGGCAATTACCAGTTACCTTGATTGGTAACATGTATACCGATACCAAGCCCAACGCTATGGCCTTAGTTCATAATACAGGTACCTGTCTAGGTAACTTGATATAGATGTGTGCTAATAAATTGAGGAAATACTAGACCTGCATCAGATCACAAACAGCTGAAACAGGTGAATTGGATTTTATGGGGCCCAAATTTAAAGTTACCTAGATGCTTGCCATGACAGAATTATATTTCAATTTGAATTTTTAAAAATGAAGTTACCTCCAATCACAGCAGAATCACTTCTGACCGCATTGGTGAGAGGCTCCCTTTCATCTGTCTTCCCAAAAGGATCTGCAGTTGGTTAAACAAAACAGGATTTATTTTCTGTATCAACTACATTTATTTTCACTGTGGCTTAGAAAGAAGTGTCCTTTTACCCTCATGAATTGTAATGTGTTTTCAAAAGATGTGATTTGGGGGACTGAAGAATCAAACCAGAAAGCTCTCTGAAAAATAAAGTGAGCTTGCAGGAGAATTTTCTTCTATATGTCCAAGAGTAAAGTCTGTTAAGGACGTATTTAAAAGGAAACAGAAAGACTCACAACTACTCTAACATCTGAAAGTGTTTTCTCAGTTTATCCATAGAGGAATTATAGAAAGATATTTGAACTAGCATTTTTTTTTTTTTCCTTAGTACCTAAGAAACAAATGAGAAAGAAGCAAAAGAAAAGCTAGACAGATATAGACCTGACCTACATTTGTAGGTGAAGATATACAAGTCAAATTCAATCCCATAAAGAGAAGCAGTCTCTGCTTGAAACAGTATCTTGGAAGGGATGTTTTCCTCTCCATTGCAGAAATGCAGTGGTCAAATGGAATTCAAAACAGAGAGGGGTCGTGAATGAATTCCTATATTAAAAACTACTAGATGTTGAAGCTCTCTTCTAACCTTTCTATAAATGACTGCTGTCAAAAACAGTGGGCCAAAATGTCTACATGCTGGTAGTTTCAAATTCAGATTCAAAACTGAGAGGTCAAGCCTTCGCTGAAGTCAGTAGAGTTACAGCACTGTACCTACTTTTGTCCTTTTTGTACTTTTGTACATTTTCTTTCACCTTTTTTTTTTTTTTTTTTTTCCAGCTCACCCTCTCCTTTAAAGAGACTATTTGTGTTTCTCTCCTTTGCACACCACCAGGCTACCATTCAGTGCATGTACTTTGGCTTTAGGGATGACTGTCTCTGCTATGTATTGTATTGCTTTGTCAAACTGATCTTTCCAATACAAATGTAAGCCTGATTGAGAAACTCAGAGTATCGCAAGGTTTATTGCAACTGAACATTGCCTTAGTACCTGACAAAGTCACATTTAGGTACTCCATCATCCAATAAGATATTTTTAAAATAAACACACAACTATTTTGTATTTGTGTATCAGGAGTTTGTAAAGATGATGGCTTCGGATTATTTAAGATCATAATGAGGGTACTTTTTCTTAAATTCTCCTCCAACATTCATATGAGCCCCAAAGACATGCAGAAGACATCAAAGAGGCTACTGTGAGATTTAGAAGTGGAAGGATTTCTCATCAAACAAATTCATTCTAAACAGTCAGGGTTGCCCCTATCTGTAGTTCATTGTCTGAGCTACAGGCACAACAAGGACTTTGGTGGTCAACTGAATATCTCCAGTACAACTCTAGCACACCCATAATCATCATGAATGTAATTGCTAATTTTGATAGATTTGGACACTCAAATTGAGACCTATTTACAATGTGTCCCTTGTTTGGATATTGGGTGCTTATAGTAATGTTGCCAAGCAACAAATAGTCACGGTAATGCTTCATCTTATTTGTGGGACTGGAACAGGGATAAAAATTGTTCTTTTACACATAAGTACAAATAAAGTATATTTTCTGTCCAAGTCCTCAGATGTCTCCAGTGAAATCAATGACAATAAAAATACACATACATATAAAAATACATATCAGTCCTACTGTAACTGAAGAAATATCTCTAACTGGTATTTGGTGCATGGTATTAGTCAAGTAGGGCCATGAAAGACTATTAATCATGTATGGAAAAGTGAAATTAAATATCTACCTTAAAAATATATCAGATTTAATTCATGCCAAAAAGGTATGTAACTTCTGATTCTACATGTTATGAAAGCTCCATTGTTTTTTGGTGACTGTTACCAGAATTTAAGCACCGAGAAGAAACCAAAGCAAATGTTGCAAATTATTTTCAGAATGGGGGCCAACAGGCATAGGTCTTAAGAATTATGTTTTGACTGAGAAATAAAATCAAGATACAAGGAGATAAGTGTTTTTTACAGGGGAGCAGATGGCATGTGACAGCTGAACCATTCCCAGTGGGAACACAATAAACTGTGAAGCTGAGTGTACGAAAAGCAACACTTTGTCTCATAAGAGAATTTTTCAGGACATCCTCCTCCTTTTAGATATAACTGATGACGTTAATGTGAGTCATAGAGTCACAGTATGGATGAAGTTGGAAGACCCCTCTGGAATTCATCTAGTTCAAACCCCTGCTCAGAACTGGGTCTATTACAACAGTTTCCCATGGTTGTATCCATTTGGGTTGTGAAAATACCCAAGTACAGAGACTACACAATGTCTCTGGACCTACTATCTTTGCTAAATTTTCCTGGCCATCAGGATGTACCATTCTTGATCTCGGAGAAGGTGATCCTTGTAAATCAAACAGCTGTCCTGGATCCCTCTTCTCAGCAGCCCACTATCTCATGAGATCCTTCCAAGCAGGTCCCTCTCCTGAACTTTGGGATTGAAGTCGTAACTACTTTTTTCTTTCTTTCTTTCCTTTTTTTTTTTTTTTTTTTTTTTCTCCTTACTTTAATCTCATAGCTGCTACAGCCAAGGCTGCCTATGGCTCATCTACTGTTCCTCTTCATGAGGAAATACCGGGTTCAGCAGAACAAGCACAATGAGACAGGGACTTGTACCATCTATGTTGCCTTTCAGAAGCAAAAATATTTCTATCTTTGGTATTTTTACTTTAACTGTATGAAGACCTGAGCTGACAAACAGTTCAGAACTCCACCATTCTCACAGCTGCATCTGCTGTGGCATTTACAGTATTTTAATACACTAAAAGAAATAGTACAGTAAGAGTCCAACATCTTTATGCCATCAGTGTAGAGCTCAGAATGCCAATATCTCTACATGTATCTCAGAAAGGAATAAGGTGATTTGCACATCTTTGTTAAAAGTCAAAATCACAACGTCAGCTTTCATTTTGTGTTTCATAATCCAAAAGCATGTTCATGGATAACTGAGCTACAAGTGACTACATTTTATTCAGTATCTGTTAGCTATGGGACTTTCTTGAAGACAACAAATATTCCTGTCTGAAGGAAAGAGCGTCAACTGTTTTCAGTTTATAAATATAGAAAGGTTTTGTGTTTTATTCCCACAAACTTATATTGAGATTTCCTAAAGGTCGTTTTTGTTGCATCTGTACACTAGAAAACTGACACAGACATGTAGAGTCAACTTTGAATTCTATTTTTCTTCTCAGACATAGAATTATGAGAAATTAGTAAGTGATGAGATGTAAGTGGTTGAAAGTTAATCCTTAACTATCTTCTTCTTATTAAAATGTATCATTTCCATGCATAAATGTAATTCTCAAGTACATCTATACAAAATATAATTTGCTACAGATTGGATTTTTTTTTCAAAAAAATCTACCACCCAGTGCTCTTACTATAGCACATAAAGTCTTACGTCTTCAGAACTAACTTGTTCTAAAGATCTTATTCAGCCTTTAATCAAGACTAATGTGAATAGTGAGACAGTACTGTCATTTAATTTATCATATGGAGAAGAAAATGTGTTTTAAAGCACAGAGAGGGTAAGATATGTTTTGGCTTTTACAATAATTCTACATTTCTGATGTGACAGTACTTAACCTTGACATTAAAGTGCAACTGATTATAAGATTTAAATATACAAGTGCAAAGATGCTAAATTCTGCTCTGTGTTCTGTCCTGCAGTTCTGAGTCTCAGGTTTTACAGATTTCTAAACTCCAGAAATACTAGATCATCAGGAGGACAGATCACAGGGCAAGGAGTTAATATTCTCAGTATTATCACACGTACGGTATTTACATTTTTTGTGTGCTTCAGAGCAGATACCTTAGACAACTCTGGGAGCAGAAAATAAAGTTGGAGGCGGGGGGAGAGAAGCGCGCACACACACACACACTGCCAGCCGCTCTCCACAGAGTAATCAGCAGCTTTTTTCCCTATGCAGAATGCTAATAACATTTTTTTTTTTTTTCCATTGACTATCTTAGGCAGAAGCTGCAGGAAATGGAGATTTGATGCAAGTACAAATGTCAAAGGAATCATATTATGATATATAACAGAGTTTTATTAGATATTAGAAGAGAAAGTGGCTTCAGAGGTCAAGGGTCAAAAAACAGCTCTTAATTTATACCCCTTTCTGGTCATTAGGAATTCTGCCACATGCAGTGGTGACTAAAGCAGCGACTTGATTGCCCCTGTTTAGTGGTGACAATGCACCCAGCTGCTCTGAGACTCCTTCTCTGCATATAAATTCACATATGCAAAATTCTTAAGATTCCCAGAGGGCAGTTTCAGGATTGAAAGACATAAACGAAGTGTTGGAATAATCTTACTGGTACTGCTCAAGTTCTGCTCCTTCCCTTAAGCCTGAAAGAATAAATTACAAGCATTCAATGGAAGTGATGTGTATGTGTCAACGGGTTTGTACAAAGAGGTTTTGCTCCTTTCTGCTAGGGTGGGAACAGATTTGACTAGTTTGTCATATGATTCTTACTGCTGATCACAACTGGGATATGAAATCTGTGTAACACTTATGTTTTCCTTTGAGATCTGCAGCACTGGAGGTATCTAGAGTGGATGGGAATGTCAAATCAGACACTCAATACTTCAGATGCTGTTTCCACTATGGTGGTGAGAATTTTTTATTTGTTATAGGTATGTTTTAGTATAATGCCTTTTAAAGTGGAATTGGCTAATCCTAAAGCCCATCCTTAACACTCCTAATTCTGAGAGAAAAGGTAACCTCACAGTTCCAATGTTTATAACACTCTTGCAATAGCATTACAGCAAAAATGAAGGAAACCTCACACCCCAGTATTCTTTAATTTCCCCATTCCCCTCTTGGCAGGTCATACCTGATGAGGAATATATCGTGGTTGCTGTGTTCACATCAGCTTCCATCAGGGATGCACAGCTGGATTCAGTCAAGGAGCCCTTGACAGTCACAGGAGCAACACTGGGATGGCGTAAGGCAGCTTTCAGGGGAGCAATGTGGTTATACTGAACAGAGGACAGGCAGCCAGTGAATCCATAGGCATTTGCCTTTGAGACTTCAGGGTCCAGTGACAAACTATCTGCAGCACAACAGAAAAACAGTCTGGGAATTGTCTGTTTTAGGAAGACATATTAAAAAAAAAAAAAAAAAAAAAAAAAAAAAAAAAAAAACCTTCTATTGTTTTACCTACTGTTTTACTTCTCTTCATTCAATTTCAATTGTTCAGGTTCTCTTTAAGCAGCCCACAAGTCCTCCCTGGCATGACCCACAGCATTACCATCCATCCCCAGTGTTTTCCCTACAATGCTACTTACTTACTATCAAGTTGGCTTGGACAAAAAAAAAAAAAAAAAAAAAGATTCCATTCTGTTCCTTTCCTTATCCATTTTTCCTACTGTCTTGACAATACCTAACACATTATAGGTGCTAATCAGCACAACAATAATTCTAAACAGTAAAAATAACAACACTGACTATCACAGGATCTTGGGGGTGATCCCCTTCAACTTTTTTTTTGCATCTGTTAATAACACCATGCTCACAGATGTGTTTTTGAGGCATTCTATATCTCATTTAATTGAAGTCAAAACCAGTATCCCTATGGTCTTTTCCAACCAGAAGATGAGATGGTGCAATTAATGTATGCGTCTGTCTGTGTTCATTTCACAAAGAGAAAGCAAATTCAAAGGCGTGTGTTTTTTATTTAGTTCTAAGTGTTTTAATATCAAAGGTTGTTTTGAAAACTCAATGAAGGACAGTGAAGCCATCTTCCCTTTCCTCCAAGCTCTCATTTATTTACTTTCCAAAAATTGAAATTCATACTGCTCAGAGGTCTGTAGCATGATGTGCTTTGGTATCAAGGTCAATCAAACAAAACAAGACAAAAAGCACAAATGCACATAAAAATAGTACCAATAGTTATTCAAAGTCTTCAAATTTACTTGCTAATGAAAAAAAAAATCTAGCATTCAAAACTTTGGAAATAGTTCCAATGACATTAGAAAATAAGGATTCTCAGCTTTTCAAATTTATTTTCATAGCTTCAAAGAGTAAGATGGTAAAATTTAAAATAGGTTCCAATTTTCCTACCATCATTCAAATACAATGATTTACAAGCTCTCAGCCAAAAGAATTTAGGAAAAAAGTAGAATTTCTCTTACTTCTTTGTAACTGACTTTTCTTCCAGAAAGACATATACATCTTTTATGCCTAAGAAAATACCAAGACTTCTCAAAACAGGCACAAACCACAGGTTAATTTTAGCTCTAATAAGGATCTGAGTCCATAATGTCACGCAGTCAGAGGGAATAAGCCAAGAAAGATTTAGTAATTATATTTGAAGTTTTTCATAGAAATATAATTTGGAAGAGTTTGGCCATTCTTTCCCAGGGGTCTTATAGGAGACCCCTCAGTCTGCTGAACTATCAGCCTGCTGACCCAGCTCTGCTGACCAGAGCTGGCACGGGGAAAACTTCTGGGCTGTGGGTAACTGCCAGAAGGAGACACAGGAAGGGAAACTGTGAGACTTTGCCAATGGAAAAATTGCAGCCTTACAGAGGTTCACATTTGCACTTCTCAAAGTATGTAGGAAGTATTGCATTCAGGTTTTTAATGAGATTTTGGCAAAGGTATTATAAAACAGACAAAGAATAATTCCCAAGTTTCTGCAAGAAGGCTTATATAAGACTTTAGTTTTATATAAAACTAAAAAGGCTGATTTACAGTATTTGTCTTCTTTGTTGAATTTACAAAAAGCTTTGTAAACATTTGTACTCTCAGCCTTTCCTGTTTTCTTAGCTCTGACACAAAAGGTGGTTTTGTTGTTTTCTTTTAGGCATCAAGCAATCTAAATTGTTCTGTTCTGCCCCAATGTGCAAAAGGTAAAATCTATGAAATAATGAATTATTTTTTCATGGTACAGTAGCTTGAAAAGTCTAAGATAGAGTGCCATTGAAGGCTTTCTTTAAAAGTCAAATTAAGGGCAAATTCCCATAGTCTTTTGACAAAGTCAGCTTTGCATGAATGAGAACTAGATTTGTTGAAAAGCTGTGAAATTTGAAAAAAAGTAATAACTAAAAAAAAATAAAATAATCAAAGAACAAACTGAAAACAACCCCAGAGTCCTCTCATAAAAATTCCAAATGCACAGATACAGGCTTCTTTATTATAAGGCTTTCAGTGCATGATTAAATCTTTCAGAAAGTTGGACTTTCACTGAACTCAACAAGAGTCCTGTGCAACTTGGATGTGAATGACTTGTAGATGCCCTATGAATCTGTGTGTGGATAATGTAAATCTGTGTTTATAATATGATTACCTGTGGGAAAGGCTTATTAAAGGTTGAAGGCCATTCTGTCACTTGAAGTTTTTAAATCACAATAAAATGTTTTTCCAAAACATATTTTCACTACATGGCATAGTGCTCGGTAAAAGAAATAGCTCCACGAAGCTCCAACGTCTGTGTTGAACTAAGGTCATGTGAAATGTCAGTGGCCTTCCTGTGACCTCATAGTGCTGTAAATCTTTCCATGCATTAGACTGGCTTGGAAAAATTATACTGAACTGCTGCTGATGGTTCGATTTGATTTTATGATATTTTAGCATAGTGTTTCTGTTTGCGGTACAGGAGACTGAGTAGAGACTGACTTATTTTGAATTGTCTCTGTATGGGAGGGTGCTCAGTGTGAGAAGGCCTATTTTTTTGGCTTTTTAATTTAACTGTTCTTTAACTGGAATTTAGGTTTATCTTTCCATAAATTTATTTTTAGGAAAAAAAAAAAAAAAAAAGCTTTCTCTGTTGAGTTGTGCATAAGTTGTCCTAACTTTTTGTGGGGTCCCCTAGCTGTTGGAAGCTGTCTGCAGCATCACAGATCAATAAAATTTGCATCAATTTTACTCTCCTGTTTTCTAGTTTAATGTGTTTGCAGTACCTTTCCTTGACAAAGAGAATTAGGTAAAACATGCAGTTGCATTTGCAACACTTTACTTATTATATCCACATAATTTCTCTGCTGATTCATTTCTGTTCTCCAAAACAGACACTGTGTTGTACAGCTGGTTTTTGTGCACCTCTGCCATTTGTAACACACTTGTTTTAAAATGTTAAATAAAGCAATTTTAAATCAGAGTATCTGAGTAATGGCGAATTAATTTTCATCATAAATACAATAATAGAATTCTCCTGCAAATCTCTAGGACCAAGCATGAGGTTGCTCAGCAATGTATCAGTAAATTAAGACAAAATAAAGGGTAACTAACATGACAGCTAACTGGAATCAAAGAGAAATCAAAAGTTTTATCTGTGTGCAGACAGAGTGGCTCAAAAGAGCTTTCTGAAAATAACACTGTAGAAAATGGGACAATAAGCATTACGTGGTCTACTTATCCTGTTCTTTCTTTCTAAACATTAATTTCATGTCATTCAAAATTAAATCAGAGACGAACGTTTACTTGTGTGCTCACTAACATCCAGAAAGGCCCATCACAGATTTCCTTATTAGAAACTTCTTAATATCAGTGTGGATATAAAATGTTTTAAATATCTGCACCCTAACTAGCTCATTAATCTAAGCATACTACTTAGATGCTTTTCACTTAGGTGGAGGTGCAAAGTATAATATACTCTATATACTGAAGCACCGGTAGTCCTTTTTTCTAGTCTGAGAAATAGGAAGATGCTTTTTGTGGAAGTTATACTATATACTTCACCTCAGTTTACCAAGGTGCTGAACATCACTGGCAAGATTACTACTTGGACCTTGTCACTAGATTTGTTTCTGTGAGCTAGAAGTAAAAGACTTGTCATCTCCATATTGCTCCTGTCTCAGTTTAGTCAACAACCAGGTACCATGTAGTTACCTAGAAATATACGCTACCCTGTCCTTCAACAACCTCAGTAAACATTGCTGATAATAATTATTAATTTAGAAAGGGAAGAAAGCATGTCTTGGTTTAGATTGGAACTCGCAAAAAGGCATCCATGGGAAAATTTCATTTCTTGGTATGAGTCTGCCACAAAGGTACTGGTGTGAACAACACAAACTTTTTCTAGTCAGAAATATTAGTTCAGCCACTGTGGCTCTTCCTTAGGAAAAGGATGAGATTAAACAGGAGACAGGGCTCCAAGCATTCAGCATCCTTGAAAACACTCCTGAAACAGAAAACAACAGCAAGAGCAAAACGAAGGGACTTTTTCTTTCAAGTTTTCCCAGGAATGAGCAGAACACTCCAGGCTTTACTTACTGGCAACTGAACATTTCATGCCAAGTGAAAGATTTGAGAATCTTTGTTTCATTAGGCTTAGCAGAGAGAATTTCAGACATGCATTTAGTATGTTTTCTAAACGACAGGTTGTCATTGAAAATGTGCTGCTTTGAATGGCAATGTGAAATTTATTACATCAAAATTTTTGACATTTGAATCTTAAACTGTCATAACACAGTCAGCCCTATGTGATTTCACATGGGCTCAAAACATAATCCATAAAAAGAAGAAAATATGCAAGAAAATAGAGAGACTGCAAAAGAACACATGATTTTCTCATGAGTAGACAGTTAAAATCAATTCAAACAGCAAAAAATCAAACTAAAAATAAAATTTCTAGATAGAAGTAAATAATCTTGGACACATTTAGGCAATATTACCATTGGGAAAAAAAAGAGATTTAAGTGTGGTGCTAGGATTTTAAAGTAAATGATACTACTGGAGAAAAAGTCTGAATGTATTATATCTTTTTTTAATAGAAACATGATAGTATTGTTGGCTCAGACCTTGGATTGCTTCAAGCACTTATGATAGCCAAGCTTTTTGTTTGTTTGTTTGTTGTTGTTTTTTTTTTTAACTAGTGTTATCTTGGTCCCAAATGTCTCTCCTAAGTAGCTATTCTCATTTTCCCAAATACTTTACTAGGTTACTATGGGGAAAAACAATTTTAGACTTAAAACGCACCCAAGACATCTTTTTCCAGGATAAGTTCCTGCTATGAAATAGGCATTTAGGGTGGGAAGAATCTGCAGTAAAGGAGAGAGCTTTGCAGTGACAAGACAAATCCAGACTATAACTCTTGTAGCCATTGCTGTATTGTAAAAATGGTAGAATACAATATTCTCAGATAGTGACTTTAAATTTCTCAAGAAATTTGTGAGCTTGAGAGCTTAAAAAATGGAATGACTTTCCACAAAGGGGTGTAAAAAAAAAAAAAAAAAAAAAAAAAAAAAAAAAAAAAGACTACAACTTATGTTCTTTCCATAAAAACTCCCCAAAAGGAGATGCTTCTTCAGGGTTAAGTTTTGTATCTCAGGCTTGATGCCAACTTACCCACTGTGATTTAATTATCCCATTATCATCTCCTGTACTATGACACCACTCCTGGATTAATTGTACTGTGATCTCTGTATATGGATTCCTTTTCCTTCTTGTGAACTTTCAGTAAGAAAATCTATTATACAAATAATAAAAATTGTACTGCTCCTACACAATGATTTTAATAAAATTACTTTTCAGATAAGCTGAATGATTCAGTGTAAAGACTCCTACAAATTAAGTGTGTTTCAGTTCAAGCTTTTAGAGATAAAAGGTATCATGATCATGTGCTAGTTTACACAGTTCTTTACATCACTAGCGTGGGAAGTTCTGCTAATTCATTATTTTGAGGATGCAAATAAATTAGACAGGTCAACATGAATAGGTGCTAAGGAAATCTTTGCAACGTTTTTCTTCAGAATACTCCTAAATTCCTTTCAAATCTCCTTTCAATTTCCTTTACTCTTGTAATCACTACGCTACTAGTGTATTAACTTGCTCAGAAGCAAATATGCAAAAAATTGGATTAATTACCCTGCAATTAGATTCATTTCTCAGCATCACTGATTGCTTTTCCAGGTATTGTAATGATTGTAATGGCAAAAGATTTAGATATGGTGAAGCACAATGAGAAATTTTCAAAGTGGGGAAAAAAACAAACAAACAACAACAAAAAAAAAACACTAAAAGCTGCTGCAGATATGGTCACATCTTAGGTACTTCTGAGCTGATATAACTAGTTCAGAATAGAAATAAAGAACTCTAACACTGAACTAGAGCCACTTTCAGATCCTTTCTTTCTTTCAACACCATACACATTATGGGGTAGAAAGGAACTGTTATTCAGATACTTACGAATCATACAGGGAACTCCAAAACAAATAGATTATATTTTCCATTGGGATAACAGCTTTTTTATTCGAGACAAGACCTAAACATATGCTAATGTGTATCTGAGATCAGAGAATTACAGAATGGTCTAAATTGAAAGACACCTCTAAAGGTCACACAGTTCACTCCCTTGTTTAAAGTGGAACTGGCCTCACAGTAAGGTCAGATTGTCAATAGAATAGAGTTCACGTGGTTAAGTTCAGCAGTATGATCTCTGTAAGGAGCACTTAAAGTAAATGAACTGGGACTCTTGCTAAGATTTCACTAAGGCTTTGCCATAAACTGTACAACCCACTTGGGGTCTCAATCCAGTACTCACTAAAGTCCAGGAAAAGAGTCCCATTGATAGTGATGAGCTTTAGATAGGTCCTTTTGCGTGTTGGCTCTATACGTTTGAAGAAAAATGACAACGAAGTATGGGATAATAATATTTCTCTATCACTGTTGGATACTGTGAGGATGAATCCAACAAACATCTGTTGCCTACTTGAATGCTGCTTCTTTTTACTCCTTTGTCTTCAAAGCCACACTTATATTTAGATTGATCTTTCTAAGGCAGCTATATGGCCCCATTACTGTGGATCCGAACAGTTCACAGCCTTTAATGCTTTTATCCTCCTAGAGCCCCTCTGATGTAGGGATGTTCTATTATCCATGCTTTACTGATAGAGAACAGAGATACTAAAGCTTAGATTGGTTCCAGTGGGAATAAAATGCCTACTTACCTTTATATCTGTACATAAATGGCTTGCCCAAGGTCATTCAAGCAGTCTGTGGCAGAGTGAGTGTCCCTATATTTGAATTCCAGGTGAACCCCCTCTGCCTTAAATGGAAGGCTTTTTCCTGGAATTCAGAGATGGGTGTAGGGCAGCCATTCAAAAATACAGCAGATTTCAAACGCAAAAAAAAATATTAGAGTGTAAGTAGCTTTTGACTAAAGAAAGTCAAAACGGGCTGGGGGCAGTGGGAGACAAAAAATGGTCTTTGAATAAAACTGTACTTTTCAAGAGTTCCAACTATGCTAGTGTGGTTATCATAAGAAAATCTAGTAAGGAAGAGGTTTTAATCTTGTGAGATGTCTGGCTGGAAGCCCTCTTAGAGATTTCTCAGCCAGAGGAAAATGAATGGTAGAGTCAAGAAAGAAGATGATATAATCATGTGGTTAAGCAACCGTAATCAAACTATTAGAGCAGGCAAATGAGCAGTGGTATTCAGGTTAGAAGAGACAGAATTTCAGGAGAATATAGTACAGATGTGTAGGGTACAGTTTTTCTATATGGTTCTATTTTGGTGGTCACTTAAATGGTACCTAAATCCCAGTGACATTCAAAACAAACACTTCTGAAAGTCTAGATCTAAGCATCACATGCCTCCAGAAGTTTATGCTTTTACTGAGGGGAAAGGGATGATGAACATGGAAGAAGACAGAGCATATTGGTTTAGGTTAACAGTATTCACCTTTTGGCAAGCCATCATTATAACAAGCTATGGTTAATATTTTACCTAATATTAGAAATTATGAATGGACACATTTATGTAAGGTCTAAATTCCTAAAATGATAAAAGTCTAGTTCCTAATTTGATACTACAAGGCAAGCACTCTTGATTTTTTAGCAG
Organism: Oxyura jamaicensis; assembly: GCF_011077185.1. Taxonomy (NCBI): domain Eukaryota; kingdom Metazoa; phylum Chordata; class Aves; order Anseriformes; family Anatidae; genus Oxyura; species Oxyura jamaicensis. The sequence goes on along the minus strand of NC_048899.1, from coordinate 27,595,380 downwards.
TTGGGCATTTTTATTTTTTTTATTGTCAGTATTGGACAGGTTACAACTTCAGTAAATTTGGAGAAGATACAAAACAAGGTTGATGGACCAGATGATCACTCCAGGATTCAGAGGGACCTTAACAAACTGGAGAAATAGGCAAAAAGTAACCTCATGAACTTCAACAAAGAAAATTCAAGGATCTACACTTGGATTAAGAATAACCCCATTCACCAGCACTGACTGGGGGCCATATCAGTTGGAAAGCAGCTTTGCAGAGAAAAGACCTGGAAGTCCTGGCAGTCAACAAGCTGACCATGAGCCAGCAGTATGACATTCAGAAAAGGTGGCAATGTTATCCTAGCATCCAGAACTGCCTTGGGAAGAGCAATGTCAGCAGACAGAAGATGATCCTTCCCCTGTTCTCTCTATGGGTGTTGCATAACTGGAGTGCTGGGTTTGGTTCTGGGCTCCCCAGTAGAAAGCAGACAAAGACGTACTGTACTAAGTCCACGGAGGGCTGCAAAGATGCCTAAGGGACTGGATTATCTTTTGTACGAGAAAAGGCTGAGAGATCTGGGTCTGCTTCTATGATTCTATGAAGAGAAGAATCAGTGACCTGCAATGTGGGGTCATAAGGACTCTCCTCAAAAGAGCTACAGCTGTGGGATAAAACTTGGCAAATGAATCCCTAACACAGAAGAATAGTCTGAGGAAATTCATTTAATATATGAAGAAGAAACCAGAATTAGGATTAGGCTGGAATTAAAGTGACTTGCTGGGATGAATTGTGAGATTCCTGGTACAGCAATAAGATTTCCTATCAGCTAGATGAGCAAGTTCATGACTCTAGTGTCACTACAGAAGATTAACTACTGCTATCATTAATGTTATTACCAGTAGAAAATCCCAAGAAACTTTGGAGCAAGAGAGAAAAAAAACAGAGGAGGATGTATCCATTAGAATTTGTCTAGAGACAGATTTGTGATGTTCAGTGAAACTGAATGCCAAACCCCTGGAAATACACACCTGTTTTTTTTTTTTGTTGTTTTTTTTTTTTTGTTTGTTTTGTTTTTTGTTTTTGACATTTTAAGAAACTTGTACATGTAAAATTACTATTTTTGTGACTACATCTAGCTTCTCTCCATGATGCTAATTTGCAACTTGCAACTTCAGTTTGCTGGTTGTATGTTTGAAGGTCTTTGTGATATGTTCCATTCAATGTTTAGGAAAGCCTTGGTTTACTGATTTGTTATCTATACCTGGAGCTTTAAGGCAGAGATCATGACAAGCAATGCTCTTTCAATTTTTCAGCACTACAGCTGACCCTTGACAAAATGAGATTTTAGCTTAGCCCTTACCTGGGTTGAAAAGTGTCAGGTCCCCAAACCTGTCCATAAAGGCTTGGAAGATTGCTGCATTCTGACCAAACATCAATTTTAATTAAGAGGAAAATCAGTTCCTGTCCTTAATCTACTCAGTAAAGCATGATGCAGAATGCACTGATGTCATTATATACAATTATATTGTACAACTAGACACTAGATGTCTATTGTTTCTGTCTAGCTACCAGTCCCAGAGGCATTGGGTGATATTAATAAAGCAGATAAATTGAAATAATGAAACAGATGGTAGGCTGGACATGGAGGCCCAATTCTAACAAAGGACTACAATGTTTATATCCAAGGAAGTATTTAGAATCTTACTGGGAATGAATGACTCTTTTAAGTATTATGACATACTTGACCATGAAATAGAGGAGTTCTACTTTCCAAATTTATGGCCAAGTTTTCCAGTCTTGTAATGGCTTTGTAGTGTGAAAGGGTAAATACAATGAAGGTCCATGCACAGAGCATGCAGAATTGTGGCCACTGTGCTATATGTAACACAAACATTCCTTGCAGAATTCAAACAGAAAAGGACAGGGAGTGCAATACGGATAGAGGGGATGAAAGCTCACAGCACTGTTCTTATCATTAGGAAACAGAAATGGCTTCAGAGGAGCAAGCTACAGTCAGCAAAATAATGCCACCCTGTGCAGCCACACAGGCTGTATGAATCACTTTACTGGAGTGAGCAATGGGAGAAGATAATATTGATATCAGTGCAAACAAGTAAAGCTGCCAAATTTTTGCATAGATGAGCTTTTATAAGTAGGAGTTCTAGAATGCCCTTACAGCTAAATCAGCCAAATAAAAAAACAACTCTGTTAAAAAGCCAGCACACAGCACAGGTTAACTCAAGCACTATAATAACTGATGAGTCCGAAATATTTTTAGTAAAACCTACCTGTGACCTTGCCCAAGGTAAGTGATTTGGTGGCCTTAAAATCAATCTCAGAAAAGTTGTGTTTGAGTTTAAGAACTTGATCAACCTGGAAGAGGTCAATAAAATTAGTTTATTAAAACAGCACACAGATACCCCTAGATCTTTCTCTGTACCACAAACTTGTGGGAAGGTTCTCAGTGGCAAATAAGTTAATTCTGCCCCCAAGCGTGATTCAGTTTCTAAAGATAGCAAAGTGAATGTGCTTTGATTTTTGCATGCGAAGCTGAAGGTGCACAAGTATAGTCATATAAAGGGATTTAAAGAAACTTCCCCTGCAGAAAAGCTTAAAAGGTTTAACACTGAAATTCCCCTGCTTCCCAAATTTCATGTCTAGTCACTTCAGAGTGCACTCAAAGGAGACCTCTCTAGGAATGTATTGTGGAGAATTAGTTCTCAATAGAAGAAAACCACAGTGCAGCAGACAATAGAAGACTAGTAATAGAGAAAAACCCTGACTGTTAGTGTAAACCTCCTTCCTAGATAATCAGCCCTACCTATTTTAGTTGCTGTGTTAACTGCATATTATTTTAACAACAAGAAATGGAAATTGCAGAGGAAAGAAAAACTGTGGTGCTCCCTATGTTTCTTTTGCTTTCTCATTCTATTCTTTCATTAACACATGGTTTCTCCTTAAACTGACCCTGCCACTCCTCTGTTAAATGATCATGGCCCAGACCTAGCAAATTTGTTTTGTGATTTGAAATGATGTAATTAGCCTCAGAAAGAAAGCAGAAGGACAAGTAAGATGGTACTCTTCATCCTGCCTTTGAAAAACAGGCAATGCAAGAGAAGAGGGGCAGATGAGGGGTCTCATCTCCCATGAAATCACCACAGTCATAGGGCACACTGAAGGGTGGGCCTACATCTATCAAAGGGACAGAACATCAGCAGTCACACAGTGGCTGTACCCTGCCCTTCCTCTTTGAGAAGATAAGGCTGCTGTGGTCACATTCACTTTTGGGGCACATACACCTAATGAAAAAACTTTCCCAGGTGCTCCCTCCTTGGTTGTTTTTCTCCATATGACAGCTTTTTAATGATATACATTGTGTGTTCCCTTTGAGTCTACAGGTCACACAGATAACCCTGGGCCCCAACACGGCTCTAGTGGTCCAGATGAATTTCTGGTCAAAGGTGTTTCCCAGTTCACAGACTGTAAGAGACAAGGGAGAAATCACTCTACTGAAAATACCACTGCTGTGCACTCTTCAAGGTACGGTCTGGGCCAGGCCCTGGTCTGGATGGAGCTTTGGTTTAACTCACAGGGCTTTTCTGCTGCTGGACACTTTTCTGCTGCTGGACACTTTCCTGCTGCTGGCAATCAGGCAGTGAAATCAGTGGGGCTGTCTATGGCATGAAGTATTCCTTTACACCAAACGTGAAACTGGGAATCTAGCCCTGAAAATAAGCCATGACATACCTGAATGATGAGCTCTCTGCCTTCTCTGTTAATCTTCACATGGTGCAGCTCACGGTTGGCAAAATTTCCAGAGTCAATTGTGAAAATAAGGAGCCCATCCTTACTCAGCTTATATCGTACCTGTAAACTTCCTTAAAAGCAGAGCAAAATTCTATAAAAAATGTGTCCA